>NC_009181.1:1180964-1185964 GCF_000149385.1 Cryptococcus deneoformans B-3501A
GAAAGAGACGAGCGAAAGTGGGACACCTGTAACTGCTGCTGCGCCCGATCAACCCAAGGAAAAGAAGATACCAAAGTAAGTGTATCGTATCTCTTTGTGGCATTTATGCTCATCACTAGTTGTGTAGGTGGTTGCAAAAAGGGTTGTTGAAGAAGAAATAAAGACTATTAGAGGATAACGGGGGCCGGTAAACCAGTTGTACTTTGTATGCATAAGTGGGGCACATAATTCCTGTCTGAGTTGGAATTGGTTAGATTATTGAATTTGGGGCTGGCAGATGGACTTTGAATGATTTCATATATCATCAACATGCAGGATACAACGACTACCAGATATACCACCCGTACCATTCTCACGAAGTGGTATCTAGTACAACGCATCAGCCAACTTACAGAACTTTGATAATCCATGAACTCACAGAAGAAATAGTCATCCACCAAGGGCAAATACCCCTCCACCAAGTCGCCCACCAATCCCAAAATAGGTATCCTTTCCAGAGCTCTCGCAACACTGACAACCTTGGGTCTCGTCCAACCAATCCACATAGGACCCGTCATGAATGCCTGCAAAGCAAGCTTTTTGTCCTGTTGGGCATAATGTGACATAAGTAAAGGTGATTCGCTCTTGGATCGCAGTCGGCGTGACAAGAGGAGAAGCGCCAGAGGAATAAGGTAGGGTGACATAGAACGAGAAAGCGTGGGAAGGGAAGACGGGTTATATGGGCGTGTGACTTCTTGACGCTACAGGAGTGTATCAGCTCTGTGATCTGCAATGGTTGGCTAAAAAACTCACAGATGTTCTTATCAAAAGGTAAATACGAGCCAGTCCCACGCAGCAGGCCACAGCTTCTGCAATATACTCGCTTCCCTTCAGCTGTGGGATTAAATCGAGCGGATGCTCCAGATACTTCTCAGGCAAGTTACCCGCCATGGGGAAGAGATGAGATCGAAGAGGAGAGTAAGCTGGCAATTGAGGAGTGACCGGGTTATTTCCGTCCTGCGGTTGAGATGATGACGGATCCAAGACCTCCGATGGAACGGAAGCCAGATCGAATTCACGTTGAGGAGTGGGTTGAGCAAGAACCGGTCGCCGAGTCTTGAGCATTAATAATAGGCGGAGGAAAGTTCTACGGACCATCATTCAACACATGCAGCTTATATGGTGGATATTAGAAATCTTACTTTAGCGATTCCAATCCAAGGACCACTTTCCATCTCCTTCTGTCACCCAATTTCTTTCTTGCGACCATCTCAACAAGCAACTCTAGATACGATATTGTACTCAGCGCTCGACTAGCTTTCTCATAGAGCGATGAACTCTCAGTCCAGTAGCGGGTATAACGAGCATGATCAGATGGTGGAGGTAATAGCGGATGTATTCTTGTGGTAGCTGACTCTTGCGATGCTGATAAAGGCTCTGTTGGCGTTCGGGGCTTCGCAAATGGGTGGGGAGGAAGCGAAAGAGATGATGAGAGATGAGACGAGAGTATTTTATCGTGGTATCCAGCCACAAGAGACAGAAGGGCATATACTAAGCCACAAACTGATTAGCTACCTGTTATTGTAATGAAATGTGGGCATTTACATCCTTCAGATGCCACCTCGGCATCTTCGAAGCGTCCAGGCAAGAGCCAGGTGATATTCGAGATGGAGGATTCGATAGTCTGGACAGCGGAAAGGTTGGAGAGCAAGAACGAGTGGTATGCTTCTAGAGGAGACATATTGGGCCGACGCTGCTGTATAAATGTTGTAGTTGGATTGATGACCTCTCAAACGGTGAAAACGAAATGAGTGGATGATGGGATGTGTTTTCGGGCGATAATAGCCGGTGGACGACACGCGGGTATTTTCCTACAACAGGAGGTTGAACAGACTAAGATCAGGACACCGAGGCAAAACCTGTTCGGCAGCAGCGTTGGAATAAAATAAAAATAAAACTCCGCCGTCAATCGGTGATTGCCGCTTTTTTCAGTTGAATCGGATAAACCTGAGAGAGGTGGGCGGGAGGGTTGATCGGCAGATCATTCACCGTTCGCCAGGAATGATCATTTTACCGACTGACTCGGACCTTCTAAAGTTTCCCTTCCAATAATCCTGATGACTCCTTTTTCCTAAAGTATGCATGGAAAACAGCAGAAGCCGTCATACGTCGTGCACTCGGAGTTTGAAATGGTTAAGCTCGTAAAATAATTCCAACAACTGCCGACGAACGCATTCTTCTTCATCTACAAATAACATTTTTACATTTGTTTTACTCAACGCCATTTTTAATAGTGACGGCACAAGAAAACAGTCGCCGTCGTCGTCGCGTTGAAGAGCCGGCAAGTTTCTAACGGTGAAGAAACCGAGCGGAGAGCGCTGCTCTGGATGTACCAGTACAATACAAATGACTGACATCCAGCAAATGACTAACCATACTCTATTATAATGTGCAAGCCCACGAGGGTCCCCGCAGCTGCACGATCGAAAACATATTATATCACATGGATGTTGTCACCGCTTCTTACTGGTACTATGGGTATAAATGATGGTTATGAGAAGTTATGTAACTGAAATGCTTAGGTGCAAGAACTAATAGAGGATAGTTTAAGGGGTATGTCTGGACATCCTCAAGACTCAAGCACATAACCGTGTTCGAGAGAAACAGCGAAGGTGAAGATGTGCAGGAATTCGGAGCTATAGGGTTGAAATAGAGGAAGAGAATTGTCCTTATTGGAATTGTCATTTTCTCGCAAGTTTTCATGATCTACAGTTCAAAATTAGCCCACATAGGGGAAGATGAAAAGAAGCCACTTACGAGTTGGCGGCGTTGGTCAAAGCCCAGTCTCGCGCAAAGGTAGACGCTCGCAAGAACTTCTTGTTGGCGTACTTCTTGTAAACGTACACGGACTCAAAGTCAGGCTCAATAAGTCGCTCGCACAAAAGAGATGCGCCAGTGATGAGTTGAGATTCGGTAAAGTTGGAGTAGTAGATGAAAGCGTCATTCTGAGGTAGAAGGTCAGCTTAGTGCATCAAGGTAGATATATCTGTGTTGAACCAGCTTACCCAGTCACCGCCCAACATCTTCCTGGCGAGATACATTCCGATGGCAGCGATCATGCTAGGCTTACATCTGAGGAACCTGTGGTCCAAAAGGGTGACCTCCATCAAGAACTTGCTCAGTGTTCGAGTTTGAACGTCGTAATCGTCGGCCTTGGAAATTCGCCTGACCCATGAGTACGGGGAACAGTAAGATGAGATGGTGAAATCGAGGGTTTGGAGAATGATTCTTTCGCCCTTGAGGATCTCATCCTTGGTGTACCCATTCTCAGTCATGTAGACAAATTCCTCAACAGAAGGAGCGAGGATCTCTTCATACTTGGCAGCGATGAACATGGCGGTGACACCGACAAGTTGAAGCTTGACAAGGGAGACCACTCGGGTGGAAAGGAATCGGTCAACAATGTTGACAGCGATCCAAAGAGTCTCGGGGAGCATGTGATAACGAAGGTGCACTTGAAGAAGCCAATCAATAAGTGTTGTCCTCATGGTCCTAAAAGAAAATTCAGTGGAAGTTGTTTGATTGATAGACTTGACACTTACCACTCAATCTCAGTCTGGAAGTCCATGTAGCGAGGGTTAGGCATAACACTTTCCTCAAGTCTCTCCATGTGCTCGAAAATCTCGTCCGCGTACTCGGCAACCATAGTGGTGTCAAACATGTCAACGTCATCCTTAAAAGTCGCCTGCACAACGTCCAGTTGTTCTTGCGCCTTCACCATCTCCTCTTCAGACATCCTCAGCCAATCTTCTTCATCCTCTTCCTCCATGTCATCCTCTTCGGATTCGTCATCGAGGAGCTCCTCATCGACAGTGGCGAAGTCAGCAGCGTTGGAGACGGGCTGAGATCGTCGAGCATCGATCTCCATCTGCATATCTTCCTCGACAGTAAGCTTAGCAGGAGCCTCTACTGGAGCATAGACGTTGGCGGGAGTGGCTTTGGATCGGTGAGGGATGGCGGCAATCGGTCGTGTCGGCTGAGCATTGTTCTGTCGGGATGCAAGAGGCTGTCTAGCTTCGGTGACAGTCTTGCCACTCGCCTTCACTAGCGCGGAAAGTCAACACCAAACAAAGGTATGTTGAGTGATTGACAAACTTACAAGGCTTCTTCCCGGCTTCAGTTTCTTCCTTACCGTTAACAACCACGCCTCCCAAAGCTGTCCTCTTGGCGCCAACCTTGACAGCGACAGGCTTCTTGCCAGCAGCAACGGAGACATTGACAGCCGCAGTCTTGGAAGCAGGGCCAAGGTGGGAGATTGAGGGCTTGGTTCGTACTGATTGTTGAGGAGCAGCGTTTTCATCATTTCGAGAGCGAGTGGCAGCTCGACGGGTGACGACGGGATTCTGTGTAGGATAAGAGTGAGCCTGGACCTTCATAATTTGGTGTTTGCGTATGTCGTGAAGATGGAAAAGGTGGATAACGTGGATCATAGATACTTACTCGGGAAGCCATACTGTTATTTTAGGTTCTGTAAAACGTATGAGGACTTGAAATTGCGAGGTTGCGGTGCTAGAGGGTGTCTGACAAGTTGATTGAGGGAGTGTATACAGTGTTGTGTGTGAGTGTCGCCAAAGACAGGCTGTCACCGATTATGATTAAAGAGTAATTTATAAGTTGGGATCGACACAGGGATACTAGACCAGGACTAAGGTAGTCGCTAGACGTCCAGTTGATTGAATAGAGGCGAGAATGGAGGGAGATATGGGATGTTTGTCCCTTTCGCAAGTGGCCGTTTGAACGAGTGAATGGAGTAGGGTAGTGGCGAGTGAGGAGGCGATAAGGGAATAAGCGCTACACAGGAAGGGGATAGGGGAGGAAAGGGGATGTGGTAGTGGTGAGGGAAGGATGAAAGAGAAGGTGAAGATGAGAATGAAAGAAGGAGGATAGAGTGGACGATGTTTGCTGCGTAACAAGCTCCATGTTGGTCGAGAGATGCGGCGGCGCTCACCGACTTTAAGGGT
>NC_009181.1:1188464-1412349 GCF_000149385.1 Cryptococcus deneoformans B-3501A
GCCACCGTCGTCTCGCAATACAGCCCCTTTTCTTCTATTAGGCCGTCAATGAGCTCGGTAAACACATCTGTCATTCAATCTCCAGCTGCCAGTGTAATCGCAACCGCTAGCGAGCCTATAGACAATACGATGGTCAAGAAGAACAGCAGGGAGGATAAGGAATGGAACAGGTGTGTTTCGTTGATCGATGCAGGATGAGAGCAGTAACTGATGGCAGTTACTAGACTTGCGATACATATGGATTCTTACCACAACTCTTTCAGAATGGAGTTCAAACGAGTGTATGCGGTATGTTCGTTTGGTTCATTTGGTTCTTTGAAATTGTGTTTGGCGACATTGAAGGTGTTACGATGTCGTTTGAATCTTTAGATACTGACGTTTTCGTCATGTGTAGCTTGCAGACGGTGGTTATGAAGAAGAGGCGATGAAACTTCCTAGATTCTTACGACTGGCTCAGCAATTATCTTCGCATCTGTCGATGCATCACCGCATAGTGGGTTTTGACTATTTGTTTTGTTAAGACATTGAGGCTAATCCTACGGTCTTTTAATTGTAGGAGGTCAGTCTCTGTAGCCCGTCCCGGCACATTTGAATACAACTCACATAGATTCGCAGGAAACATATATCTTCCCCATACTCTCCAAAAAGATGCCACAATTCGCAGCTGGGAAGAGAGAGTCAGGTGAACACCTTGTCGCACACAAGAAAATACATGATGGCCTCGACAAATATGACAAGTTTTTGTCTAACTCGCTTGACGACCCTTCAGTCTACAATGGAGAGAAGTTAAGAGAGATTATGGATAGCTTTCGAGAAGTTCTCTTTACGTACGTAAAGGCAACTCTTTAAGGCCATGGGTATATGCGCTGACGCGATTTCTTGGCGTGACAGACATTTGGACGAAGAAGTGAAAGATTTACAAGGAGAACAAATGCGAGCCGCAGGGTGGACTTTAGAAGAAATGAAACGGATACCTATGTAGAAAGCTGCCGGCGCAGCTCGCCTCGTGGATTGCGAGATGTTATAATTCTTTTTTCGCTCGACCTGCTGCTGTGAGTTATTGCATCCATACAGGTAAAAAGCAAAACGCACCACCATCACTGGTCTACAACTCGGTTATTCGCAATGTGGAACACAACTGTGAGCGGGATCTTTCCTGTTGCCAAGAGCTTGGCAGATCTTAAATAATTACACACCATGCATGATTTACTGATGCGAGTCTTGTTCGGCAAGCAAGGTTACAGTTGTACGAGTATGCATGAAACACCTTCGGCAAGCCTATTCTGGAAATTGAAAGTAAGGCCGATCATTCGTTCCCGTTCTGACGGATAAGACGTGATACATGACGTTGATGAGTAGTACGTTATGATGGGGAAGGAAGGGGAGGAACAAAGGATGGCGGATGTGAGTGGAAGGACCAGGTCCGCGCTATTGTATGATGGTCCTGCAGGTGTCATCCGCTCGTTGATGGATGGTATCGCATTACGAAGCGCAAAGCCCCGGCATGTGTACTTGTACAACCTTCTTACCAGGAATTGGTCAAAGCGCGTCGATCACTTTCATTAGTCCCGTATCAACAGTGAGTCACCGTGCTTCAGGCTCTGCCTAGTCGGTAACTTGTTAGTCACAGCTGTATGCAAATAACAATCCAGTACGCCACTGTCCGTGTGAGCGTTTTTAATCGAAGACGTTCTGCCGTAGCATACTCCCTCCCCCACGTATGAAGTGATTAGAAGATTTGTATGGCTTGCTGGACCTTGCTGTGATACAGCCTCCACCCATCATGGTTCAGTAGAATACAGTGTGCATCGTTCTTTTTACTTTTTCTCAGTGGCAGAGAACCAGTGACCAGCGCGGAGGAACACCCTGTGACGGGCAAGGGTGACGTTCGGTGGTGCTGTTTGCTGTCGGATGTACTACATAAGATAGTCGCTGTGATGGTCCGAATGCAGTTGGGATGGATGTGCGTTGGTTGTAAGGGGTTTTACGAGAATTCATCTTCAACAAGATTCCACTATGCAACATCCCCTGCTATATGGTCGTCAGTGAACCTCGTCTCATCTTCCCAAGTTCATTCATCCCTACATCTTCTGGTCCGCGCCTAATATCATGTTATTCCTTGGATCTCTGAGAAAACCGAATCTGCACCTATTATCAAGTTCTGCAGTCTTCCTTGGATCCATAATAGAAACGATCTGACACAACCGATACACACACCAATAGATATCAGCTAGCTCGGCCGTCGTTGGTGATCGCCCATTTCTTCTTGCTTCCTGTTAACTAATCGAGAACACTACTTTGAATGGCTCGATCTGAGGGTACATCAAACGATTGATGTAGTCTTCGTTCTTCCTTCCATCATAGAGCTCTCAGAAATCACAGTTTGCTGTCCGAAACTTGCGAGCCCAACTACGCCCTGGAACATCTTCACTAGACTTATCAACGTTGATCTATCCGCCTCAGAGTCAGAAGGCGGCCAATATTCTCCCCTGTCTCCTACTTCTTGATACTGGATACCTGTCCCACAATCCACCCAGTCCGATGGTTCTGATCGGGAAGACGATGAAAGTAAACGGTAGGAAGGAGAAGTGGAAATGCCAAAGAGGGATCTTTGATTAGGACTCTGTGATTAGGACCATTGCTTGCTGGCGTTTGTATCTTGCACACTCTTTGAAGTGTACCCCACGACTGATCTTCGTTCTATGTATGTCATACCAGACGAATACGACACAGTTGATGCATCAAGATAACAGTTATTTAGATAACATAAAGATTAAGTTTAACAATAAGATCCTATAATGATTTGACTTTGAGAACCAACAATTCCGGGGCAAACCACCTCAGCTGCTGCTGGGCACATCAACAGGCCGGCCCAAAGAAAGATCCAAAGGTGGATCTGTAACCACCTTGTGCCCAGTGGCACCATCTCCTTGAGTCATACCACTCATCCCCAACCCGTTCTCGTCCCCCGTCGACGTCCTGGCCTCCTCACTTGCACTTGCACTCTTTACTCTATTGACAACGATGCCCTTGGGCGCTTTGGTTCCCTTCTTCTTATCCTTGAAGATATCTTTCAAAATCTCTTTGACGTCTGAATCCTTGTTCATCCGTCTGGACTGTAAGCTTGATCGCGGGGCAGATTGAGAATGGAAAGAATCATCGAACGAGGCGATGGAGGGTGCACCAGAGGTAGAGACAGTATCTACTCGTCCACCTATGTATGTTTACATAATTTTATGAGCATAGGTGCGCTACAGTGATAGAAGGAAAGGACAGATAGGGACGTACCGAGAGCATCTCTCAAGTCTGTGACATCGATTGTCCGTGATAGTCTTTGACCGTTGACACTTTGGTAACTGGCATTGTTCATACTCATGAGTAATGCACTAGCCGCATTGTAATGTGAATCATCATCAGGCCGGAGATTGGCTGAGGAGAATCTTTCCATAGCTAGATGGAAAAGTATCATTCGTCAGCTTCGCTCTACATTTATTGTAGTGTTGATAGAGGCCGTGGAACGATGTGTGCAAGAATATAAATGGGGGTTACGTACAATCCTTGATAGCCTGTTCTACACTCCATTTCCCATCAAACAACCTCTTCAATCCAGCTTCATCCATCTGTTTCGCCGCCTGGACTGTCTTTGATTTCACGAGCGCATCCAGCAAGGTATCTTGGTCTAACAGCGGTTTTGCGGTCGAGGATGATTCACCCTCGAGTGTGTGTTGAATAAACGAAACAGGTTCTTCAGGAAGAGATAAGAAGACGGGCGGACTGTCTGGGACGGGGTAGGGAGGAATGAGATACGGTTCAGGGAGGGAAGCCAAAGCCTAGGCAAGAAGGTAGCAGAGTTAGTTTACAGGACATTTTTGAAAGATGAAGAGAGCCAAACACACCTTGTTCGCCAAATCATCAATTTCAACGATCCCCCACCTGTCCGCAATCCTCCTCCAAACCAAACTAACCAGCTCCCTTATCGCCCTCTTCCTCTCCAATACCCACGCTCCAGCCCTCCCATCACCCGGTCTTCTCACAAGCTCGTTCCCTGCATCCCTATCGACCGCCAACAACATTGGCGCCCCAGTGACAAGCGCTGCTACAGGGACTACCATATGCATCGCATCGAGGATACGAAGGGCAGCAGCAAAGTCCAGGGGGGTCGCAACGTTATCAAATGAGGAAAGGTGTGTGTAAGACTGGAGTCTGTTGAGAGGTAATGAAGGGCGATGGGAGCGACTATTCCTTTTGGGAGGGGTGGTGGCGCCCGATCCGGATTGCGTCTGAGTGGCTGTCTCGCCAGGGGTAGGTTCAGTGACTTTGAAAGACACGCCCTTCTCGCGGTTAGGCGTAGCGGTCTCAGATCCAGATCCGCCAGAGGCTGGGGTCGGACCAACATCTGGAGCAAGAGCCACGGGGGGATCCGAATCTTTGACGGTGACGACTGAAGCGGTAGGGTCGGTATGTATTTCTGGCGAAGCTGCCGCTGTTGTGGGGACTCCCGTAGGGATCCCATCCCCATCTGCCATGCCGAGGCAAGAACTCATCATGAGCGAGTACACTGCCGCGTTGAGCGCATGGCAGAACCTGTACGTCGCCATATCCGCCGATGGCCCCTTTTCCTTTTCTCTATTTTGTGCACTCTGCTTACCTGGCGTTGTACGCGGTGTTGGGCCTCTTTGCATCTCAGTTTCCAAGAATAGGATCAACGCGCGCGCATAAGTAGACCGTACCGAATAATCAGCCTCGCATAAAAGTGGGAGGGTTTCTTGCCACACTTCTGGGGAGATGGGGTTGCGACGTGATGAACGGTGGGCTTGGGGACGTAGGTATTCGAAAAGAGGTGTAAGAAACGGCGTTTCTGCCGGAGCCGGCAATTTACCCTTGTTAGGCGGTGTGGGGCTGCCAGGGGTGCTCGGCGTCGGTTGGGGAACATTGTTACCTTGTTTCGACTCTGCATCGTTATCGGCCGCATCGGTCATGATCATCACACCCGAGATACAGCATGTCAATACCCTGATAATCTCTGATCTAGCGGTATCACTTGATGGGATTTCGGCAATACGTAGGGCAAGTTCTTCGACGATATCATTGATCTGGTCGGCATAGTAAATGTGTGTCCCAAGGCTGCTAACACACTGTACGAGTGACGGGAGAAGAGCGTCACGAAGGTCAAAGTGGATTCGGCGGATGATGAGGGAGACGAGGTGTTGTAAGAGGTCGGTGACGCCTAACCCAACGAGGGAAGTGGTAGAGTTGAGGATAGTGGTGACCATGGCAAGCGCTGAGGTGTGCTTGGGTGTAGGTGTTCTGTCTTGCAGGTCCATAAGGACCTCAACGAGCCGGGTGGGGACGATAAATCTGTACTGCAAGGGTATCCACGCGGTCACTTGCTCTGCGACAAAACAGTCCCTCTCGGCATACTGCCATCCATGCTTGTCGAGGAACATCACTAATCGGTCGATGATCTGGGACGCTTGGGTGACATTACACTGCTGAAGAAGTGAGTGAAGCGAGCGGAGAGCGGCAGATACGACGTCCGCAGAGGTAGGACCCTTTTCTCCTGGGATATGCGCATGCAAGCTTGGCGCTCTGCGCTGGGCGACGGGGCCTTTGGCTGCGAACTCGCTAAAGAACGGTGATGGGCTGGCATCCATACCAATCTTTGCACTCTCGAGCTTGAGCTCGGATATTTGCCCCTCAAAGGTGTTGACCAGCAGGGGCGGGATGATAAGATCGATCTGTCGAGGAAAGTCTCTGGTAGACGCAAAGATGGCGTCCGACGTGGCTGCCCCGTTGAGTCCGGCGAGTGCGATAAGCCTCGTTCGGTTTTGCTGCTCCGTATCCGGTTTCTCGCTCGAGTCCAGCAAGCTTACAGTCGCCATGCTGCCAAACTTGCGCAGGATCTCAAAATATGTCTTGGTCAGAGTGTCATCCACGCCCACAGCGGATCCATCGGTGTACGTTGTGTACGCGATGAAGGCGGCAGCAGCCCTGCCGACGACCTCGAGATCAATCCCTCCGCGCTGGTACACCCGCACATCGAGACTGCTGTCGATCACACGCAGCGTGGACCGGGCGAAAAGAGCGATGTCCCGTTTACATTCCGTCAAGAGGGCGCGGAGGATGGCAAGACTGATGAGGAGGCTGGCACGGTACTTGTGGTTGCCCGAGCTGGCTCTGGCTGATTCTTGGGCGACACGCTTCTCGAGTTCTTCGCCGATCTTTGCGAGCTTGGAGGGTTTGTTTGTCGCAAAGTAGGTGAGTTTCGAGAGGTCCTGGGCGAGCGGGCGGTATTCTGGGCCTGCGGTGAGGAGCGCTTTTGGCGGGGGATAGCAGGCGTTGAGATGGGCGACCTCTGGCTGGAGGGTTCTGCAGGGAATGCAGCCCATCGTGTTTACAGAAATGTACGGCGGGAAGAGAAACAGAAATCAATAAATAAATAATGAAGAGTAACGCCGGCGACCGGCGACATGACGACACCCGCGCAGCAGCACAGCGGCCGCCGTCCACAACCCGCGACACCAGACCACGAAGTATCTAATTCATGTATAAACTGCATCCACAGGGCAGCTAAAACACTTTTGTATTGTACTGTATTCACAGAGCATCGACAGAGATGTGAGAGAGACGGGAAAAGAGGGAAAAGTACACATGGACCACATTAAAATTAACAACCGTTTACTGCTGCTTGCAGTCGGGGTTTGCAGCAGCGGCATTAGCATCAGCCGCACCCTCGGCATCCTAATTACTGACCACACGTCAGCCCCTTCGGGAATCGATACGGACTCGAAACGTAAAGAACAACACTAACCTCGTCATCGTCGTCCTCAAAGTCATCCTCATCCTCAAAGTCGTCCTCCTCTTCAAAGTCCTCATACCTTAAAGCCTTGCCGGTGAAGTAGTCGACAGCCCGGGGGATAATCTTCTCCTTAAAGTCCTCGCCAATCTGGTAGTCAAGCTCAAGTCGGCTGTCGAGCTCTTCGAGCTCTTCCTCGTCAATATCAGAAGCTTCGAGAGTGTCGGGGGTAGGGGGCTGAGGAGGCTTGAAAAAGTTGAAGAAAGAGTCGGTAGGAACAACCTTTCGGATAGTACGTGTCCGGCCAGTGGCTAGAAAAAAAAGTCAGCCTGTGCAGCCAGGCACACGCAAAGCAAACATACTCTTGTTCCTCTGCTTCTTGATTTCGACCTTCTTGGTGAGGTCCTTCTCTTCCTTCCACTTGATCTCAGTACCGATAGCCTTGTCATAGACAAAGTCGCCACCGTAGCCAACTTGTTCCTACAACCAATATATTAACAATCTGTCCAGCATCTTTCTCCATGCCCAATACTCACTTGGTAGTAGTAGGTCTTTGTCAATTCAGCGTCCTCAAAGAACTCGTTCGCGGTAAACACAAAGTGGAGCTTGAATCCGGGCTTTTCACCGTCGAGGTAAGAAAGCCGGACGTCAACGAGGTGCTTGAGAGCCTCCTCATCTCGGTCGGAAATGGTCTCGGCAGTAGGGACGTGGTTCTTCAAAGCAGTCAACCAGAACTCGGGGATACCCTTGACGTCCTCGCCGCCGGTAGCCTCCTCCTTGGTCTTCTTCTCTTCCTCATCCTCAGCATCAGAGTCCTCCAAGTCGGAAGCTTGGCCGGCCTCAATCTCGGATTCAGTTGGCTCGGCCTCACCCTTGACAATGGCCTGTCGACGTTCGTAAAGGGGTTGGTACTTGACAAGGAACTACATACAGCAGAATATGTTAGCATCCTTTCCCTCAAGAATGCAGATGACTAACCTTCTTCTCCAACTCGAGGATGGCCAACTGGAACTCGCCCTCAATCTCAGAATGCTTGGCCTGCACACCCTTCAAACCATCGATTCTTCGTCGGACCGCAGGAGGGAGAGACTCAATGTAACCAGAAGGCTTGCCGACAAGGCCGTCAAGCTTGGACTGGGCAAAGGCGAGAAGCGCAGGGTTCTGTGGAGTCGTTAGCACGTGACAAGGTTTAAAACAGCCGATCGGAGTCAAAAGGGCGGATGGCCGACAGACACAGACACACGGGCGCCAAAAAACGCCAGGAGTCAAATGCACATCAAGTCCTAAAAGACTTATTGCACAATAACTTGACCACCTAAAAATTTCCTGCACAGTGCACGATCCCTCCACCTCCACTCCGCCTTTCCACCCTTTTGTGACCGGAATCTAAAATCCTCCCCACATCAAGCGGCCTGGCCAAAGACTCACCTGCGCCAAGAGGGAAGCGGGATTGGCACCACCAACTTCCTCATCCTCTTCACTCTCTTCGCCTTCCTGCAGAGTTTCTACGGTGGGCTGGCCCAAGTTGGCGGGTCGGTTCTGGAGGACACCAGTCTCGAGAGGGGTGTTTTGGGGGGTAGGCGCAACGTCGAGGTGAGAGTCGGCGCGCTGGATGTCTTGGGACTGGGACATTGTCGAAGTACTGGTCTTGAGGGAAATGCAGAGGATGGATGGAAGGAAGAAATGAAGAGAGGTTGGAAGGAAATGGGAAGGGGCTTGGGATGCAAAAGATCAAATCCAAAGTTGCGTGGGGTGGCGAGCGTCGCGTCAGCTGGGCAATATCGCCGTATTCCCGTGAGCGTGGCGTTTCTATGCTTCTCTTTCCTCAGGAGATCACATCATGTATTGTTCATCCTTCATCAGATAGGATAATAGAGCAGAAAGCCGAAACCCCCATGCGGGTATATGTGTACAGACAACTCCACAAAAATCCCAACTACTTGTGTTAAAGTAGATAAAGAAACAGACGAATATATACTGATAACGAGAAAATCGAGCCACAGAGAGACAATAATATACCGCTTTATTTCCCTTGTTCATAATCCCGCATTACCTGTTCTAAAGACATTATAGAATAGCCATATCTCTCAGAGCATTTTTCAAGATCGTATCCTTCAAACTTTGTCAGCCTCGGCGCCTTAACACCCAAAGATCCCAAAAAGAAGTGTTAAAGCTCACTTGACAAGCAGTCATTACAACCTTGACATTCTGCCTATCCACCGCCGTCGTCACATGACAATAAATTTCCTTCTTCGATGTCCTATTCAACGACCTAAACTTGATCTTGAAGAAGTCGACCGCATCCTGGAAGGAGTAGGGCTCGCCCTCGAATTCGGGGAAATATTCCTGGATCTGCTGACTTGGGTCTTGGATTTTGGCTTGGAGAAGATCGGCCTTGTTGAGGAATAGAATCTAGGACGTTTGTTAGACAGGGGACGCTGACTGGATAGGTTACCGGTAGAGCCTTACGATTGATGACTTGGTGAACCCTAAAAGTCAAGTTAGCTCCGCCCTGTCTAAGCTTTCACGATCCAGCTTACATTGGGAGTTACAAATAGAATCAAACAGCATGAGAGCTTCTTGCATACCATTCGATTCTATATCCAATCCGTTTATCATCTGTCTTCCAACGAGTTGGTGGAGTTACTCACCTCGGTCTTCTATCAGGCACGAATTGTAATCTGAAAGAGCTACAAGGAACAAAATGGCTGTAACGTCCTCTACAAAGTTATAATAAGCAGTTGTCTAGATAAAGTTCTGTTGGAAGAAAGAAACCTACCGAAGCATGACGCCCACTTCCGTCTTTCTGACCTCTGACCACCTACATCAAATAGTCTAAACACTACGTCGTGAATAGGGAATCTTGTCTCCGTGATACCTAGTCACCCGTCAGCAACCCATTCTCTCTACAAACTATATTCCCTACTTACCTGTTGTCTTACTTCTAACCCTTAATATATCATCGCTACTCGGTTTAAAATCTTGTGCAAACAATCTATCCAAATCGGCGTAGAAGTACGGCATATTCTCTGCCAAAGCAAACTCATTTCCTCGCTTGTAACATTCCTGTACATTCTGGTCTGCCCAAAGACTTTTGAGGGCGGTGAGGTACTTGATGGGGTACGGTTCATTGGTATTTATAGGTGGTTCGGCGTCGACGAGGGAGATGTATCTGCGGTTTTCGGGTTGGACGGCAAGGCCTAGTTCGTCCATCACATCGATGATGGCGCGCATGCCACCGACAATGTTAGAAAATGTGAGTTTCCTATGGCCAGAATGTAAGTATTATTTTCGAGAAGAATGAAATAAAACGTACCGGTAGTCCTCGACCTCATTTGATTCAAATGGTTTGTCATGTATCAGGCGCATCTGTTTCAAGCTTAATTATAGTCAGTACATTCCCAATAGCGAGATAACACTCACATTGTCGACTTTCCACTCGCTCCTGCTCCCAACAATAGCAGCTTGACTTCTTTCGCCATACGTTTCTCATCCTATAGAAATAAATATTGTCAACCATCAGTCCTTGACGATCCATGCCTTTGGCCTTCTTCTTTTCAAATAACCCAATTCTTTCGACATCATACGCCCGTTTAAAATCATACTTTGAAGCCAATGAAAGCCGAGACTTACTTCCTTCAAAGCTCGGTCAATCTCTTTACTACGTGCCTCGGCTACGGGATCGCCAGTCGTGGGCGAAGACATACATCCACCCATCTCGTCTGAAAGTTGGTCGTTGCTGGTATGCGCAGTTGGTGATGATGGATCACGAATTTACTCGGCGTGGCACTAGCTTTGAAGGTGTGCAAAACGGGGAATGCTTTTCTGCTTGACGCGTAGACAGTATTGTCGGGAAACTGGTATGTCTTTCGGATGGCACCAGAGGCGAGAGAGAATGCTGAGGGATAAAGTGATTCAAGCAGAAGAGAATACCGAGGATCCAGTTATTATCGCACCTAGGGCTTAATCGGTCGTGCGTGACGCAAAGACAATAGGCGTTCGGACAGTAGACAATAGAAATTCGGAACGTGAAGTGCGCCAGGTGTGAGTGTGTGTGTGTGTGTCGGTAATGTTTTTTGTCCGAGATCGTGTTGCGTTTCCCTATTTTCCGAACACGGCTTGAGATGAGAGATGCGTAGCTGATAACTGGGGACAGAGTACCGTGCGTGATTCCTGTGTTCGTCTGATGCTCGGAAAAAGGTTATAAAATACGAAGATAAGGTAAATCACCCGGCAATGTGTATTGTAAGCCAGCCTTTCGGGTTCCTAAAATAACTCTCAGGCGCGCAAAAGCGACGTGCAGGTATACCGTGTATAATCGATCCTTGTTATCTTGGTTATTATTCCAAGCTTCTAACTCTAAGGCGGTGGTGGCAATAATTGACGCCTTTGCCCTAGCTGAAAGGTGCGGACGAGTGAGAGTGACAGTGGCAGAGAACGGAGCTGGATGTCGGAGGGAAAGAGATCCGTGATTGAGAAGATGGGTCCCGATGGCCCCGGTATGGACTGATGGCGATGGCAGTGGCAAGTGCTGTTGGCTTGCAGCGGATGATGGCGGAGTGGGGACGCGTCAAATGATTCAGAGTAGAGCTCGCTCTTGTGTCTGATTCTGGAATTGGAGGCGAGGCCGTACACGGTCGATGAGCCGGTATCGGAAAGGAAGGTTTACGCGTACAAGTCGTGACTGCGACGACGACAGCGATGGAAAGAGCCAAGCAGGGAGTTTCAATGAGTGATGCGAAAGATAAAGGGAAAGACCGTGACAAGTCAGCTTTGAACGAAACCCCGACGGTCTTTGAACACGATCTCATTTGACTGCTCACCTCTTCTTGCACGTGGCAACGTTACAGCACGACGAAAAACGGATGAAGGAAAATAAAAGTGAACAATGTATAAAGACTAGTCGGACCGATGATGGATGTACTCAAGAGCGGTTCAGGATTCAAGGAAGCGCTAAAAGCGCTACGTTCAAAGTTCGCCAGTAGTCTCAAAGCTCAAAGCTTACCATTTGAATTGATGATCTGCAATCGGAGTTTTACTACGTATGGTCAGGGTAGATAGCCATTTACAAATCATGATAATCTGTTGTATGCATTCGCAAGTTGCCGGAAGCTGCCCCAGGCCGCCATATACTCAGACAGTCAGAGGGCGGAGAAAAGGCAAGAAGAATTGAATGGATGGGAATGAATGTGGCTGAAGAAAGAACAAAAGACAACCGGCAGTTCCAGGCACGCGTTAACCATATACAGTATTATCCCTCCCTGACTTCCCTGATTAGGTAATTTCATCGGTAACTCAATTCATAGTGCAAAATGCCCGCCGCCGCAATGTCCAAAAGCGAGGAGTGATCGTCATTCACCTTGGACCATCATAACACCATCCCCTTATCTTTCTCGACCTTGCTTGTCGAGCTCGATTCCTGCGCCGACATGTACAGAAGGCTTACATTCGGCGGTACAATAAACTGGCTAGAGCGATTCCCCAATCACAACGCAACAAACTAAAAGAGGGATCAACAAAAAATATAGATGATACAAAATTACTAGTAATACTTGATATGCACAACAAGACGCATCTATAGATAACCTGACTAGTATGGTACAACTCATCCTACACGTACATACCTTCACGACTAGTCTCAGGCACGACCTTTTGCCCAAAGGCTCAATCCTCCAATGACAACAACAGCAGCTACCACGCCCCACTTCCAAACCCCATTCTTCGCCCACCAAGTCTGCATACCTTTAGCACTCTCTACACTTATCCCAAACGTCTTTTCCACAAGCCACCCAATGCCAAGGATGCTGCCCCTAGACTTCCCTTGGGAATATGGAAAAGGCGAAGAAGATACCTTGGGGAAAAGCGATTGACAAGCTTTTTCTTGCTCTGCCTTCTCGAGTGATCGACGACGCCGACGAGGCCTCGCTTTGAACGTACTCCCCTTCCCTCTTCCGCTTCCCGACTCACTCAAGCCCACAGATCGTCCTCCTGATTCTCTCCTTTGGGCAACACGTCTCGACAGGTTGGCTTCCCACTCTCCACCACCCTGGGCTCTTGCAACAGTCGGCATGGGATTACCTCCAAAACAGTAGCTGGAGGAAGCGGAGGCGTAGGCCGAGGCAGAGGCTGAGACGGAGATTGGAGACATAGAGGTAGAGGGTGGCCCACTGAGCGAATAACGCCAAGCAAGGAAAGACGCGGTAGATTGGTGAATGAGGGTTGAAGGGGATGACAAGAGGTTGCAAAGAGTGCGGGCGGCTGAGCTCATAGGAGCTGTTCCTTCTCGCAAGATGGATGGAGACCGAGAAGTTCGAGCAGAGTGAGTACTATGTGTGGAAGCAGGATCTGCCGCAGATTCCGAGCTTGTCAATGGCGAGCAAAAGTGTTGAGAGGCAAAGTATCCATCCATATCGTCCCTAGCGCGAGGTGTAGGCTCGTGCAGTCTGGAATCTGATATCTGGGATGGATGTGTGGCTCGCTCTGAGACTGCGCTCGGAGTAGACGAGATGGATTCATGAGTAGAATCGTTTGCAGATATCCTTGTGACGGGAGTCATTCTCTCGAGGTTGCCACTTGATTCTACAAGTTACATCAGCGCTGGTCATGAAACAAGAGCAGAAAGATAACCTACCCCGATTGTCAAAGACAACCACAGCATGCACCCAATCTTCTCGATTTGCATACCCAGCTATCAGTCTTCGTAACTCACTCTCTATCTCGCGTGAAGGTGGCGGTACAGGACTCAAAAGGGCATTCAATGTCTGATATGCCTGATACACTTTACTTTGCACCTATAACTGAGATTAGTTTCATCATCCCCTTCCCCAATTATATGCTTACTTGATCAATTTCAAGACTTGTAATAAGCCTTATCGCCACTCTACCATCACTGATAATCCCAAGGGCCCCGCCATCAAGTTTGACCATCTCCACACATTCTTTGACCTCCTTCAAAACTTTTTCAATCTCGTCCTTCGTCCCAATAAGAGCTACAGTAACAACACCTCGTCTTTCCTCTTCTCCATCTTCCATCTCCACGTCACGATTTGGCCATCGCTGTAAACTCAAATGAAGGCTCAGACTCTCGGTCGGCAAGCTCAATTGCGGCAATACCAAATCACCACCTACATCGTCATTGGCATCAGCATCGTCCTCTCCAACAGGAGATGCCGCCGACGATGCCCTCGAGAGGGAGGAAAGAGAAGCCACATAGCTCGGCATACTAGCAAAGCTCATAGGCGATCCAGGTTCTGAGGGAGGTAAAGAAGGTGATGTCGGCGTGGCTGGTCGTGGGAGATCGCGAAGCCGCAAGTGGTGCAATGTATGCTCTCTTAAACGAGCGGGATCATGGACGTGTTGGTGGTGGTGATGATGTTGATGATGTTGGGATGTACGAGGTCTCGATGCAGGGTCGTCTGTAGAAACACTTGGAGAGACACCGTCAAAAGGGTGGATCGTATGTTCTGGGCTGGGCGTGATGGCGAGATTAGCCTCAGTGTCAATAGTACCGCCAGATTGGATATCACCAGGAGATACCGTCTCTGTACTGCTTGAGTCGCTTGGTGAACGTTCAGTTTGTCCGTTGGTAGGCTCTGACTCATCGATCTCCATATTATTTGTGGCTTCATCTTCCCGGGATGTTTCCATGAGATCTGTGGCAATCGCCATCGCTGCTGATTGATGCTCCTTTTCAGACTGCGATATAGGGCTCCTTGAGATGAGTTCACTACCCCACTCGCTCATACTCTGTACGCCATAGTCGCCTGCGACATCACTGTCGCGCGCCCCTGGGCCGGGTGGCGACTCGCGCTGATAAGCCCGTGCGGCTTCTGCAGTCTTCTGGCGCTGCTTATGCCTCGCTCTAAGGTTGGTCGGGAACATGCTTTATATGCTGAGGTGGCGCAGCTGGACAAGTGTATATAGATGTGGATGAAAGAACAAAGGATCGGCGGAAGTTGTGGGGATTTACTAGCTATATTGGCAAGTGGTTACGTGCTGAAGCCTGAGGTGTGACGCGTGACTTGGGACGACTTGAATCTTATCGTCGGCCGACCTTTATAAACGTCGCCCGCCGCTCTCGTCTGATATTGTTGTAATGTTCTCGAGATGCATTCGCATACCTCTTGAGAGCGCTTGGGATGGGGATACCGGATGCCAAGAATGGATATCTGTGGCTTGTAGATACACGCCCGCCTGCCACTTTCGTTCCCCACTCGCGGCGCGGGAGCTCCAACGAACATAAGGCCAAGCATGCTCAGCCGTCGGCAAACGATACACGCACGAGCGCGACGCGTTTCTGCTTATACATATCGCATATCTGCTGTTAGCATACAGCTATCGTCTGTACAGTGGTGATAATGGCTGATGGCACTGCATGCATTGCTGTGGATATATACAATGTTCCGCCCTCCCTTCTCACGTTATGGACGTATCCATCGCCTTAGTTCTCCCAGATCTTCCCCCTGTAGTTCTGTAGATCTCTGTTAGCTCGTCCCAAAGGACACAGCTCCGTCTGACAGGGGAAAAAGATATTCTAAAACAGATACATACATTACCATCGTATGCCGCCATCATATTATACTATTTATTGAATCTATTCTTATCTATCCCCGCTTACGATAGCCTTGCATTATTAAACCTTGACCAACAACTCATCCACATTATCCTTGCCTTCAATTAGCCTTTTCAAGATGACAACGAAAAGCCGTTCAATGTCTTTGACATCCTCTTTTGTAACCGCCGCACCCTCCAAATAAATCGTATTCAACCTCAACCCCTTCTCGTGACCCAAAACGGCCGTCGAAAATCCGGCCGAGGCCAATGAACCGCCAATCTGGACCCACGCCACGTCTTTTGCGTTTTCCGGTAACTTGACATGGCCCAAGTTTGAAAAGCTGAGAGCTTCACCAAACGGTTTCTCGGATGCAGCTTCGTTGAGGAAAAAGTCCTCCCACTTGGTCGGTCGGTGCGGATCAGCGTGAGGGGGATCGTACACTCCGTCGGGGACTTGCTCGAGGATACCCATACGCATTCGAGCACTCTCGATACTTTCTGGATCCATGAGGTAATCGAAAACCTTCTTCGCTACCACCCAAAAGCTTTCGCCGGGGGTGAATTGAATGTCAAATTGGTATGAGCTGACATAATTGCCCATGCAATATGCATGTCCGAGTTTGTAATCACGCTCGGATCGAGGAGTGCTGGCGGTAAGTCTAAAAGGGGAAAGGGTGTGCCGGAATTTAGACCAGATGGCAAGCGCGTAAATAGACTTGAGGACTGCGTGCAGAGCGAGGATGTTATGCGCTCTGGCGACTTGTTTCAAAGAGGCCATTTGATCGGCAGGGATGGAGAGAAGAGAGTAACCGGGTGAACAGTTGAAAGGGGATTCGCGCACATGTGTAGCCGGCCAAGTTGCGCCGGTCGAAAAGAACCTTTGGATAAAAAAAGGCAGACGAGGAAGAATAAGATGTTGCCAGACCATTGGAAGCAAAAAGGAGAGAGATGGCTTGATATTCATTGTATCTTCCAGGCGAGGGATGGTCTCGAGTTTTTCGTAAGGGAGTTGGGAAACATCCTTTGCGAGAAGAGCATCAAAGAAGATGCTGAGCCCTTTACCGTCGACTATAAGATGGTCCGCGACGAGTGTGATGTACGTCGTACTTTTCTTAAGGCTAGTATCGATTGTCACTTGCCACAATGGACGACTATTCAGGTCGTCTGTTGACTTTTTCTGCCCATTCTTCTGAAGGATATTTCCGATCTCCACTGAATCATCATCTTCGGGCTGGTATTCTGCTTCATCAAGGATATCCTCTGCAGGCCAAGGTTTTTCCCTAAGCACTTCAACGGGATTCGTTGTACGGTGACCCTCAATGCGAACGTAGAGCAGAGGGAAGTGCTCTTGCAGCTCGGCAATACGCTGCTCTAGAAAAGTCCTGGAAGGCGCCGCGTCGGATGGATAGGATGCTGCGATGGCAAGAATAGGAGGGTAGCCTGCGTTGCGGCGCGTGAGACTGAATCGTTCGTGGAGAGAAACTTGAAGTTGGAAAAGAATGAGCTGTGAGCTGTCAAGGGGGCAAGAAAGAGGGACACGTACCAGGACGCGTTTGAGTTGGCATGTTCGCGCTGCTGTGGTATATTGATTAGTGGGGGCGTTGGGTATACAGGTATATCTGGGAGCTCAAGAAATGGGCAATGTGACAGCTAAAATTACATATATATCGGGAAGGATTGTGCATACTTAAACATATACTTTATGTCTTATAACGATACGCATTCGTACCCATGTGGTGATCCTCGGCCACGGGTGGTGGAAAGAGCGCCCGCCAACCGCCAACCGCCAGGTCTCGGCGCCGGCGCCAGCGCGAAGCGATTAGAAATAGAAAAAAATAGTTAAGCGTTGTTCATCTATACGTAATAGACCCTCATCCCTCGCTCTTGTTGGCGGCACCCATCTCCGCGCGTTCATTGGCCCTGCTGAGAGCCTCAAAAATTCGTAGACACTCACAACATTCACACTGCGTACTGCTTTAGAGGACAGTGTTTAATGGATAGTCGATGGTGGATGAGCCGTGGGCGTTGTGAGAGGCAAAAGGGGCAGGCGGTTGGTCATGGACCTCAAGCACGGCTACCTGTAACAAATACGTACGGTACAAAGCCGTCGGATGAGAATCAATCTTCTTCGTTTTTTAACATTCAGCACATGATCGTACACAATCAAGTTTCGTCCGTCTACAATCTACTGTCCGTCTAATAAACGCATTATAGGGAAATGAATATAGACTTCTTACGGTACATCACTTGATTGAACACACCACCATCTTAATCATTCTTCCTTTGCTTCATCCCCTTCAACATCATCTTCATCATCCGACCTTTCATCCTTCCTATCATTCAAAAACACTGCTCTTGCCAGGATCCTCAAGATGAGAAAATACCAAACCAAGTTGAGCAACTGCAACAAAAAGATCGGGATGAAGATCTGCCACTTCATCCACCAATCGATCCATCGGTCGTTCCAGGGATCAAATGTCGTTCGGTCCGGGAAGGGGATGAGGTCAAATTGGGTCCAGACGGAGTGGAGGATGACGATGTTTAGATAGTGTCTCATATACCTTTTAAAAAACTCAATGTCAACATACAGGCCAAATTAACCCCGAAATGAGGGATGCACTCACGTCCAGACGATGGTGAACCACGCGAACAAGGGGACAGAATAGAATTCTGAAACATAGTTGACGCATTTGGCAAGCTGTACTCAAAAAGTTAGATAATCATCCAAGTTACGGACGATATGTTTTGAGCAAAAAAAGGTAGGCTTACACCAAGGAATAGGTCTGACACATCCATGGTGATGAAAATCGCCACACCAATGTAGGTCAGCTATGCAAAGCGGGTCAACGTCCATCTAGACACGATTCAAAATCTGTCCGACATACATAGACTGTGTAACTCCATCCAATGAGCCAAAGAGTAACGATATGCTGTACATCTCTCATTACTTGTTGTTCACTCGCAGAAGCAAGTCAACAAAAGGACTCACATGTGCCACAAGCTCCTTGTAATCCTTTCTCGGCTTTTCAATCTTGGCAATCATAATGATCGTCTGCTGGAGCCAATATGACGCTTGGAGGAGATAATAAGTTTTGAGATGGGAGGTCATCTCCCGGTGAGGATATTCTAACCAGAAATGCTCTGTCTTAAACCCTGTATTCCCATCAGCCGCCGCTTTTGGAAAGCAACAGAGAGACGCTGGGGAAACGTACACCAGATGGGAAGATCGCGCATGACATACTGGGAGATGATTAGCGACGTTTTATCATAAGGATGAGATGCACTTACAAGACCGTACACTCCAAGGATTCCAAAGTAGAAGATGGCATACCCCTCTATATTTTTTGTTCAGTATCGACGGCTTGTTCGCTGTGGAAGTCAGACGTACGCTCAGTGAACCGTACAATCTTTTGACCTTTTACTCCTAGGGCCCTGGCCATTGGCCGTAAGACCCGGGTCGTCATAAACTGTCTCACGCTATAGCGATAATCTGTAAGTGTCTGCATCATTTGACGGTGCAATATACGTATAGGACTCACAATGTGCAAAAGATCACATAGTGTGCCAGGAAAGCGAAATCCCACCATGATTTACCGTACCTCCCATCTTCCAATTTGTTTGAAGGCAAGATAAAGTGCTCAAATACATTTGGCACTTGCGAGTGGTTGATGATACCGTATGTGCTTAAGAGATGGTGCAGCAGATAAAGGGATGGAGCGATAAGAGAAAGCTTGAAGGAAGAGGCTAGGAAGGATGAATCTGGCTGTCAGTAAAGAATAATAATGGATCGGGACAAAAGAGGGCGAGGAGCAGCAACTGACCGGGAGCCAAGAGCCATCTACCAGTCTTGATATCGCTCCACAGTCCTTTCGATCGATACCGATCACCTTCTGTTGGACGTCGGCGGCCGGGTAAAGGTTTCACTGCAGATTCGGGTGAAGATTGCCGGTTGTGGTTGAGAGGTATCTGGCTGTACGTTGTGCGTGGTGCATCAGCTTACTCGCCTTACAAAACAACCCGGCAGTACAAATTACGACGTATGAGAGGCTATAGGGGCAGAGCGACTTACTCGAGGGCCACAGTCACGCTGGACGCCCGCCTTCGGTGAAGATGTTTATGTCCTTGGGACATCCTGGGACAGCTGCTTTATGTCAAGTAGCGGTGATACAATGTCGACAGGACAGAAAAGTCAGTCAATAAAACTGAAAAAAACATATCTGCAGGTCAGAGTCAGAGTTATATACGCCAGAGCGGGCATGGAAAGGATAGGCCGGTTAGGGCGAGGGTTCGTTGCGTTGGGGATGTTTTCCTCAATCTGCGGACGCTGTCTGACGAACAAACGACAAGGTCTGTGCATTGTGTCTGCCTGTTGTGCGTGCCCATGACGAAGATCTGTGTGGGAATGATGCAAAGCAGTTAATGGTTGCTGAGAGCAGTTCTTTCCTCCCTGTTGCAAACAAAGGAGTAGCGGGTCCTGGCAGTCTGCAGTTTTAATGTGATGGCCGTCGGCTTATGCGAGTAGGGTCAAGTTATTAGGGAATTTGTGAAGAAGCGGGCTTGTTAGTAGATGGCCGCCCCGCCGCCGCTCTTCTCAGGGCGCATTTTCATGACGCGTATCCTCAGTTCCTCACTTTTTGTTCTCCCTGAATGAGCCATCCAAGATCAGTCTATATCAGAGCATCGGTAACATTTGAACATGACCAAACACTTTCATTAAAAGGATAGACAATGGATTAGATGAATATGCAGATGCCAAGATCCATCACTATGTACACTGACAAACAGCTGTACCTAGACACCTTGCACGAACGCTGTTTAAAAGTAACAGAAACATGTGTGTATGTGTTGTGTGTGTGCGTGTGTAAATGGTAATTGCGGCGATGGTCCCATCCCGAATTGCGCCTTTTCTTTGCCTACTCGGTCGAAATGCTCGAATCATCCCTTCGGAAACATCACCCAAGCAAGCCACGATCACCCCCATCCCAGCGAGCTATTCCCTCTTTTTAGTCGGTTACTCAGCCTTCACCTTCACTTCCTCCTCCTCCTCCTCATCCTCCGATCTCTCATCCTTCAAGTCTCTGTAAAATACAGCCCTCACCAAGATCCTCCAGATCAAAAAGTACCAGAACAAGTTGATCAGCTGGAGCAAAAAGATGGGAGTGAAGATCTGCCACTTCATCCACCAGCTGAGCCACTTGTCGTTCAAGGGGTCAAAGGCGGAACGTTCGGACGGACGGATGAGGTCAAATTGAGCCCAGACGGACCAAAGAATCCAGATGTTGAGGTAGTGGCGGAAGTAACTGCGGGGCGGGAAATTAGAGCCTTGGAGCATTGATGCTGAAATTTCTGGATGGATACTTACGACCACACAAAGATGAACCACGCGAATACAGGGACAGACCAAAAGTCAGAAACGTAGTTGACACACTTTGCGAGCTGTATGGATTGTGAGCGACACAGCACACCTGTTTAATGGCCGGGCCCGCAGACATACGGCAAGGAAGACGTCGGAAACATCCATAGTAACGAAGATGGAGACACCAATGTAGGTAAGCTGTGAAAAGTCAGTCTGCGGCTAGACATCGATCGAGTATCAGAATCTTACATAAACGTTGTAACTCCATCCAACCAACCAGAGGGTCACAATGTGCTACCTCATCATCAGCAAAGCCCTATATCTTTCTCGTCTGATATGCCTACGTGAGCGACGAGTTCCTTGAAATCTTTCCTTGGCTTTTCAATCTTCGCGGCAAGGAGGATAGTCTGCTGGAGCCAGTAGGCAGCTTGCACGAGGTAATAAGTCTTAAGTTCCCAAGACATTTCTCGGTGAGGGTATTCGAGCCAGAAATGCTCAGTCTTGTACCCTGCAGTCCACGTCAGCATTCTTTCCGCTTTTCGCGAATAAGACAAAACTGAAAAGAGTTGGACTTACACCAAGTGGGCAGACCGTGCATGACATACTGCAGCGATTGTCAGCATCTCACACTAGTTTACTCCTCGGGTTGACCTACGACACCGAGAGAACCAAGGATACTAAAGTAGAAGCAAGCATAACCCTCTGTTCCAAGGTCATTATCAATTCATTAAGGACGTTCTCAAAACGGCTTACGTTCTGTAAACCTCATGATCTTTCCGCCCTTGATACCCAAAGACATAGCCATAGGCCTAAACACCTTGAGAGTCATGAATTGTCTCACACTGTTTCCTTGTCAGACCTTATCCCTCTCTATCAAGTTCCTGCCCCATAAGGTCACTCACAAGCTCCAGAAGATGATGTAATTTGCCAGGAAGACCAGGTCCCACCATGACTTGCCGTACCTTCCATCAGGCAAGCGGTTTGAAGGGAAGATAAGGTGTTCAAAAATATTGGGGGTGTCGGGACCGAGAATGCCATAGTGCACGAGAAGACGATGATTGAAATAGAGGATAGGAGCGATAAGCATGAGCTTGAATGATGATGCTACAGAGTTTATGTTTTAACTCAAGCCTCTTCAATGCGCGTGCCGTGCCCCGTCCGTAAAAGGTACAACACAAAAGACCTACATGGGATTAGCATCCATCTGCCAGTCTTGACATCGTCCCAGAAACCGTTGGACTTGTAGATTTCGGGCAAAGCATCCCTGGTCCCCTTGCTCTTTGGTCGAGGACGGCTGGTGAGTGGCTTCACCTCCTCGACCGGTTGGCTATTTACCGAGGACACATTTCGTCAGTCTCGAACACTTGGGTGATATGTGATGCAGTATCTTACATAGAAGATCCTTGCTCATGGTTCAACGGGATTTGGCTGATAACAGGAGCAAAACATTTAGTATTTGTTTATCCAACATGAGGACCCGCCGGAAACTTGTCTGCTTTCTGCGGGCGAGAAACCAGACATCGTGTGTGGAGTACTCACTTGAGGGCGTTGGTAACGCTTGACCTTCGCCGATGGCTGGGTTTATTTGGTGTCACCGCTGGGCCGGGCATTGTTGTTGTCGAGATGGGGCTGAAAGAATGCGAGGAAAGAAAAACAAACTAAAAGAAAAAAAAGTCGAGGGCGGAGGATTCAGATCGCGTCGAGAGAAACGGACAAACCTCGGGCTACGTATACATATATGACGCGCCATACTGATTACAAAATGGGTCAGGGTGAATTAGAAAATTCTTCAGGGCCTGATTAGAACATTTGGTGAAGAGTGATTAGAAAAATGCCCGCCTACGACATTGCGACTTCAGGGACGATTCTCATATCCGACACTCCAAAATCATCTGCCACAGCAACGCGTTTAATTCTATTTACTCATCTCTTTCCTCACATTTCAACTACTGCTGGCCAGCTATCGAAGAGTACCTCAACATGACCGTTCAAGTTCACCTCTCAACCCCTGGGGCTGGCCCCTCTTCCGCTGCTGCCTCGTCCTTCGCTACTCCCGCCGTTGATGTAGAGGACACGCTCCGTCAAGTCGTGGCTCGTCTTCGAATGGCAAAGCGCATCGTGGTTGTATCAGGTGCGTCGTGTCCATTTTGACTGATCCTTGGATCCAATCGTGCTTAAATATGAATTTACTGTAGGCGCTGGCGTCTCCACAGCTGCTGCTATCCCAGACTTTCGTTCCGCATCTGGGCTTTTCAGCGGAAAGACCAAGGGTGGCCATTCGGTCAAGGACCTCTTTCACGTCCGCTGTCTTGCTGTAAGCACCGTCCATCATTTTGTATATCTCGAAGTGAACACTGATCTTCTGATAGCACCCGACGCTTCTTGCAAAACATCACGAGCTCATAACTTCTCTTTCGTCCCTTTCCACAGCCGCGCCGCCCACTCCCTTTCACACCTACTTGTCTTCCCTTGATAATGAAGGTCGTCTTCTCCGTTGTTATACCCAGAACATTGATGGACTAGAAGAAAAGACAGGCTTAGCTGTGGGTATCCCGTCAAACAAGAGAAAATCACCAAAAGCAAAGGGCAAGGAAAATGCCCCTTCCCTTTTATCTATATCAGATACACCCGAAACGTCCCTTGAACCCCCCGAGCCTCGTGTTATCCCTCTACACGGTCTTCTTTCCACGCTCCACTGTACCTTATGCCACACCAAACTCCCACTTTCTCCCCATCTCCCTTTACCGCCGACTTCCGTCCCATGTCCCACTTGCGAGCTTGCATCTTCCATCCGCTCAGCCCTTTCGGAACGATCACGGAAAAGCGGTACACTGCGCGCGAGCGTCGTGCTCTATGGCGAAGAGCATCCAGAAGGGGAATCGATTGGCAAATCGGTTAGCAAGGACTTGAAAGGAGTGGACATGCTCCTTGTCTGTGGTACAAGCCTCAGTGTACCGGGCGTAAAAAGGGTTGTTAAGGAGATGGCGAAATCAGCGAAATCGAAAGGGAGAGGAAAAGGAAAGCAGGGGCAAGATGTGAAGACGGTGTTTGTGAACGAAGAACCACCCAGTAAAGGGAGTGAATGGGACGGGATATTCGATATATGGGTTCAAGGAGATGTGCAAAAATTTGTGAAGGATTACCTCCAGAATCCAGATTTTGCTTCAACACCAACCAAGAGTTCACCAAAGAAGGTTTCCCCCTCTGCCACTACAAAACCATCCACACCAAAACGCACTCCAAACACTCCGAAAAAAAGAAAACTCCCAACAACCTACCTCCCTCCAACTCCTGTTTCACTCGAAAAGGACAACTCCAGTACCGGATCTCCTCAAGTATACGCTACTCCGACCAAACCACAATCAGCAAATGCCTCTGCTTATGCTGGTATGGGTGTACCCCCTACACCGCCTTTGACAGATGAAATACGCCCGACTAAGAGAATGAAAGTGGAGAGAAGGGAGAGGGAGGTATCGCCCACACCGACGAGGAAGGATGAAGTATCATTGCCACCCTCTGTGGAGATCCGGGGATAATCTGTGAGATTGCACTCGTAAATATGGTTTGAAGGCGATAATAAGCTTGGGACATCGATTCTTCAGCTGGTCTTGAAGAACCTGGGTCATGCTATTACGAATGGTCTTTTTATAAATCTTGCTTGCTTCCGTTTGCCCTGAGACAACGTCCGTTTTTGTCATAGTGGAATAGTTGTAAGTAAATTATACGTTTCCTGATAGTGTATAGCATGCAGCGTCATTTAATGTGCTCAATGATACTGGGGTATGTTTGCGTTCATGTATCTCTTCCTGTTACCACCCATGGTTATACACGGTGGCTGATCACCACATACTACTGTCAGTCAAAAAGTTCGCTTCCATCCTTTGCTAGGAGTTGACAAAAGAAATAGGAATCAAACCCGTCTCAGGCATCATCGTCGTATTTTTCCTTACACCTTTTTAGGACTACTCGTTCCTCCAAATTCTGCTATCCATTCACTATCAACTCCCTGCAAATCGGCAACAAGGTGCCCATATAAAGTATGCTATCTGTTTGCAGTTTCCCTTGCTGCGCCTCTTTCTCCCATCACCACCACCATCTTCTTCATTCCGACGAAGGAAAACAAAAATAAAAATGCACCCCGACTTTTCCCGCACCTTTATGCGTCTACCTGGAATCGCATTCTCCCCCACATGCCTCCTCGGTACCAATATATCATCACCATCTCCACCATACTCAGCCCCAGTTCCAGTTTCGCTCTCTGCTTCACCTGTTCTAGAACCTGAAGAGATGGCTCATATTATTACAGAGCTGCAGTCATCGACGGTTAGTGAAGAGAGAAGAAGGGTGTTACTAAAGTTGGTAGGTATCGAGGATGAGACCTGTGCATGTGCGGATGCGCTGGAGAAAACCCAAACCAATCGCGATGGAATATAGCTTGAATTGTTAGTGGAGTAGGAAAAAAGAACACTTTTCTATAGCCCTAAAAATGTCCAAGATACATGTCTGGATGCACTCTACTTTGACCTCTTGTACACCTTGGCCAAAAAACTCCTGAACACTTCCTTCTTCAAACCAGTTTTTTCCTCATCGACTTGCTCGATCAAAGCATTGATCTTCTCGTAGCTTTCCTTCTCGTACTTTTCGAATCGCTCAGGGATAGAGATAGGTGTTTGAGAGAAAAGCTCCTTGACGCGGGCTTCGCAGGTGCTGTCCTTTCGGCCATAGTTTTCATCGAGGATCTTACGCTGTTCAGGGGTAGCGTGAGCGAGGGCGGTGTTGACGTTCCAAGAGCACTTGTTGTCCTACAATACAAGGTAAGGATCTGTCTAGATATGTGCCCAGAAGGTTTTGGCTTACGAGGATATCAGTACCAATCTTGCCAATGTGCTCGGGCTTGCCGTAGCAATCGAGATAGTCGTCCTGAACCTGGAAGTACTCGCCGAGGGGGAGAAGGATTTTGAGGGCGAGATCGAAAGCAGCCTTGTCCTCAACACCGGACTGATTTTTGCTGTAAACTCTGATATTTCTTCCAGATAATAGACATGCTTACCATGTGCATGGCAAGAGCGACGGGGAGGTAGAAAGAGTAGAAAGCAGTCTTGTAAACGACAATGAGGTGGTGCCTGCGACCAAAAAGTCAGCGAATCGGCACATCACTGGGAGAAATATTAATTTACTTCTCGAGAGAGAATTTGTTCAAGTCGACGTGGTCTTCAGGCGCGGTAATGAGGTCGACCAACTGGCCGAGCTCAGTTTGGAAGGTAGTCTCTAGGAAGAGTTCCATCAAGTCGACATAGTATTTTTGGCTCCTGAAGTGTTTCTTGAGGAGGTAATAGATGGCGGCTTCAAGCATGAAAGCGTCGTTAATTGCGATGTTACCGACGTTAGGCTGGGTAGCTATATGAGTCCGTTGGTGCAAATATAGATAGCAAAGCAACTGACCACTCGGTACCAACAGGGCTGTCCTCGACGGGTAACGCTCTGGTCCATAATGTCATCGGCGACAAGGAAATAAGCTTGGAGCTAATCACAGGAGTCAGGATTATTTTCTGAAGTAGACATATGTTCACTTACGAGCTCTACACACCATCCAAGGATAGCGGCATTGGTGTATTCTTCCTCAGATAGTTCTCGGCCCTTGAGGATTTCGACAGTGTCGACGACGGACATACCACGGTTGAGCTTGCCTATATTGCGGAACGTTAATTGTGATTTTTGTGCCACTAAATTTAAAACTGAGACATACCACCGGGAGTGTTGTGGTAAAGTACCTATGGCAATGTCAGTTTTTGTTTACAAGCTGCTTTGTACCTAGGTGTTCTCTGGCAAAAGGATTTGCTCGACCTATCATGACGCTAGGTAGCTACACACCTTTTGGTACCACTCTACAGCATCCTTGGGCATACCCTCACCCTTGACATACGTCAAAAGCTCCTCGGCAATCTGGTCAAAGACCTTTTCGAAACGGGCCCTTCGCGCAGCCTTGGCGTCAACGGGAGTCTGAGCTCCAGCGTCCGGGCGGTTGTAGGAATGGCCGTCAATTTCGGGGTTGAGCGAGGACATTCTGGAGGGTTATAGAGGGAAAATTGGGGTTTTGAAAGAAAAAATGTATTTTGTTATTGAGAAGTCACCTCGTACGAGCGAAGAACTACCTCTAAGAACGCGCACAAACCTCTCTTGTGAATTTGATCCCGTCTCGCTTCTCTCGTCTATTCTGTCCTTGCACTTCGCCTTTTCTTCTCTCGTGTTGTCGTATTGAGCCCCAGTTGGCGAATTCATTCACCGACTGTGCGACAGAGCCCTCTCGTCCACTCACTTGCAACCCGACTTTCTCCTCCTTTTCCAGGTGTAAAGTCTCCTGGTGGAGTTGCCAACCGAGTAGACAGGAGGGAGATGGCGACGGTGTCAAAATCTTTGCCCCAACACTCTGGAGAACATGCAAATGGACGTATGGAGATCCCTCCGGCCTAGTTTGTGGGGACCATATCCTCCAATTCTCACAGGGCGACCGTCAGGGCCTTCTTCTTGATCGCCTTGCGGCCTACCCTCGACCTCCTGTGCCAATCTCTCGGCCCGAATACCCAAGCGCTGGCGTACCTTGGACGATGTATACCTCTTCTCGCAAGATCTCGAGGTGCTCAACAAGACTACCAAGCTCCTCGCCGATAAACAGCATGTCACCAAGCTAACTGAGAGAAACTGCAAGCTGGTGAGCTTCGATGACATTAGGCGCGATGTCCTCAAGATGCTCGGGACAATGATAGGGAGGAGGAAGAAGCGGGAGGAGTTTCTGGGGGACAAGATACGGAAGGAGGTGGAAAAGGTGAGCAGGCTCAAAAACCTTCCCCATCAGCGTGCGCTCCTCCTCCTTCGCTTTTGCATCCAGCAGAATCTTTGACATCTTCAAAGGAACCTGCGCTCGGTCGGCCTGCTAGATTTTGGGATAGGCTCGACACGATATTGTGGAGAAGGTGAAGAGCACTGCAGCCCAGCCTCCGCAACGAATAAGCGACATCGTCACCCCGAGAGAGATGAGTAAGCAAGAAGGGAAAGGTTGGTATATAAGGCAATAGATTTTGGTAGATCCATAATCCTCAGAAAATCGATACTGTTGTCCTTTCTCACTATCTTGCCTTCGAACAATTCTTCCTTTTAAAGTCGTTTCAGTCAGCCATTAGTCCAGCTCCTGCCCCTTCAGGCCCTGGCTATTCCTTCCTCTAAGTCCAGCTTCTGTTCCGCCAGCCTGGCAATTCCTCCGTCCGGCTCTGCTAGAGTAGATACCTTTCACCTTTTTTCGTCGAGTTCTACATCATCAGAGTTGAGTGCCGGGCAGCTGCGCTGACTGAAGTGACGCCCGTGACACACACACACCAGTTGCAAACAAATTGACATTCGCTTTCACCACTTGCGTGATCTCGTCTCCCAAAACTATCTTCCTCTCGCCCATCTGCCCACCCACCAGATGATTGCTGATGAACGAACTAAACCTCTGGCACCCGGTCCCATGAATGGATTCCTCGAGTTATTTGGTATAGTCTGGGAGGGGTATGCTGGCCCCTGGTGTTGTCTACTGGCGGCCTCATGAGTCGAGGAAACAGCGCATGAATGAAGAAGAGGGCGTGAAGAGATGCCTGGGGGAGTTTTTGAGGGTATGCAGAAGCGAGTTAGTGTGGAGCTAGTACGGGAAAGCGCTCACACACTGCTAATCTAAGGTAGGGGCGGAAAAAAGGTGGGAGGCAGTCTTAACTTAGGACGGAAGTTGAGTGAAAAAGAGTGGAGGAAGAAAGCAGCGGAAGTATTTTGTAGAATACATCACTGCAACTTCATAAAGTAAACATGAACCTGATGTAACCTCTATAACACCCTCATCTTTCAACTACTTCCGTCCCAATAATATCTTTTCTTCTTTTACCCAGATACCTCTCCTTCCCGATCTTACAACAATCTTTCAATCTCTGCCTTCCTCTCCAAAATCCCTATCGTCCAGTTAACCATCCTCTGTACGATCTCATCTATCCCTTCTACCAACTTCATTTCCTCCCCGCTTGGCTGTAACAACATATGTGCCGCATCCGCCACCCACTCCACTTTTACCTCCTTCCTCATCTCCTTCAAGTCCTTCTCCGTTGCCATACTATCTTCGATCGGGATGGTATGGTCTTCTTTACCGTGGATGATGTACGTTGGCGGTGTAGCGTCGGTTGAGGGAAGTAGAAGGGATCGTTTCGAAACTGGGATAGCTGCGAGTCGCTCTTCATACCGCAGTTTCGCAAGTTTCGCCGAAAGTTCTGGTTCGGAAAGGAGATAATCCAAAAACACCCCATCCCTCTGCCATTTCAAAAAAAGGCTGAATCTTCCCTTGGCTGACGTTAGTTTCCCATCCACAACAATATACGGATCCTCCGTCGTGACTTCGCCTCCTTTCATCTTCTCCAGCTCCTCTGCTCGCTTCATATCGTGTAAATGCACATTCGAAGGCATTGATTTTTCGATATCTGCCCCTTGGCACCAAAAGTCCAATAACCAATCCCCACTTTGTCCAAAGAAGTTAATCCATGCGATAGGACGGGGTTTGATGTCTGCAATCGTCGCTGCTGCTCTCGCTGGGTAATTTCCGCCTGAAGCTCCGTTCACTATTAGGTTGTCCTTGTCGACCATATAGCCCGAAGAAGCGAGAGTTTTAGCGAGAGGGGTAGAAGGGTCGGAAAGGTAGCTCATAAGGGTACGGACGTCGTTGACGATATCAGAAGGTGTACTGGGGAAAAGCAGGCGGTAGTCGGCGGAGACGAAGAGGATGCCTTTTGAGTTGAACAATGCTATGCGAGTAGGCCTTGGTCAGCTTCATATCTTTCTCGTCCTTGGAATGCGCAAGGGAGAATGAAAGGAACCTAGTTGAAAGCTCACCAGGCAAATTCGCCGGGAATACCATTACTCTCGATCCACCCACCATGCCACCCAGATGAAATTGCACTACCACCGGCATCTTTTTCAACTCCTTCTCTGCTTTTCCTTCCAGTTGCAGCTTCTGGCCATGCTCCTGTATCGCCTCTCCGCTTGCACTTCCAGGCTGAGGTATATAAGCATCCAGCTTGATATCATGCTTCGAGTCGTACACAAACGTCTTCAGTTTGGGTATACACAAGTCGGATCGATCAATGTGAGCTGTGGTCATGGTCTGTTTTTGATCTAGTTCTTATACCAGAGCTTTGCTCCATGCTCATTCTCCCCTTCTGTCTGCACATATGGGTAAGGAGTATATACAGTAAGATGTACTACTGGTTGGGACTTCGTTGTATTTGCAGAACTCCTCGGAAGGAGCTCCGCACTTCGTGATATGACGTCGGCGGAACGTTCGTAGGGTTCCTTTTCCGACGGAAGGAAGACAGTATGAGAGTGGAGGTTAACATCATATCTTATAGATATTCGCCAATCTGCACACGCACTTTTCCTTCATTCTCGTCGTCGAGTCTTTTCATACGTACTCGTTCTTCGATTTCTCTTCTAGTCCAGACACGTCTTGTTTTGTCATGCCTTGGAGGTCAATCGCATCAAGAATAAAGCATTGAACTCTGCTAAGGTCGTGATTTGCACGGCGCATGCAGATATGTTTCATTTTGAGTACGTAAGAGAAAGGTGTAACAAGAACGTTTTTGTAGTCAAAAGGAAAAATCATATGCTGAATCCACCTCGCTCCTCCCACTTCCACAAACTTGTTCCTCCTCCCCTTCTTATATTTCTCACTTGCCGACTCCTTCCCCTCCTCCTCTAAAGGCCTTCGATATGTTTTCTTTTCATCCTTCCCTCCTTTCCCGCATACGTACTTCGTTCTTCTCTACAACGACGCACACTCTCCATTATTAGTAGCCCACCTTACGTATACCCACACCATCCCCCACCCCTTAGAAGTATCATCCCCGAAAACATGTACTCTTTCAAGTATCTAATCGGTGTCAATGAGAATAAAACTCTTGGACCCCATATATCATGGCGACACATGCTGAGAATTCATGAGGGGAACATTATAACTAACACAGAACCGAAGATGTAAAAAAACGCCCTAAGTACTACACCCGATATGTCTATCTATCCTTGCCGACCGACGAAGCTTAATCGGCCCTGACGACAGGCTTCTCCTTTTCCACCATCTTCACCTCCTCTTCCCCCTCCCTCTCATCAATTTGCTCTTGCTTCTTCTTGCCCAGACCGATTCGCTTACCACCGAGGATAATCTGCTCGTCCTCAGTGAGCTGAAGGTCTTCGATGAAGAACATGGAAATCAGCATAGGGATTTGCAGGCAGGTAGAAACAATGGCAAGGACTGCATTCGCGTTAGCTGTAAGTACATGTTTTGGGCTGTAGGTTGCAAAGCTCACTCTTCATCGTATGCACATAGGACTTGAGAATGGCCAAACCAATCTCGGAATTGGGGTCGTAACTAATGGCGACTGTGATACTGCCATCTAGAAGGAACGTCAGCCCCTGAATGACCTGCGCCTGAAGAGAAAAATCGACTTACAGATCGTGGAAGCAAGGTTAGCAGAAGCGGCGGGAAGGTTATTGGCAAGAGCATCAGGCAAGATGTTGAGCCAGATAGCACCAGCGACGGCAATACTGCAACACATAATCAGCGATTGTCCTGGGAACCAAGAGATAAACTGGACTTACCCAATAGCACCACCCAAAGAGGCGGCAAAGTAGAAAATACCGGTGGCAATGGCAAGCTCACGCCTCCTGGAAGAAGCTTGCACGGTGATTTGAGCGGAAGTTTGGAACATCTAATTGTCAGCTCGGCCTCAGGCGATTATAAACTCACCCCTCGACCAACACCGTAGATGGCCTTGGCGATAACATAGCTGGCAATTGCACTCTTCCTACGAGGGTGTTGGACAAAGTTGATGTCTTTTCATCGTAAGCAAGAGCCTTATAATTTGGCTGATAACTACTCACCGATACCGATAGAAAGGGCACAAAGAGGGATACCGATCCACACAGGGTATCTAGTGTGGAAGAGTCGCTTGCCCAAACCAAGCTTGACACAAGCAGGGGTCCAGAATCGCATAACGAGACCGACAACGAGTGCGGTGACCTGGAAGACGATTCGGAGAGTATTGTCGATCATCGAAGCCTTGCTGGCAGATGTTCGGACGGCGACTTGCATAAAGGTTTGGAAATAAGTGGTGAAGACACCGTAGGACATGAAGTCACACATGTTGATAACAAACATAGACATGAGACTTCGATTTTTGAGAGTGTACCAGGGGATGAGAGGAAGACGAGGGGTGAAGAACCACTTAGGCCTCCATTTTTTAGGAATAGACCTGCGCAAACGTCAACTTCATTTTCCATCATGCCCAATGTTGACAATAAAAACTCACCAAACGATGAAAAGGACAAGAAGACCGAAACCAACACAGATCATGGCAATGTTGTCGTCAGTCCATTGCGACGCAACGCCCTTGGCAAGAGTCAGAGGAACCAAGATTAACGCCACACTAGCGACAAGAAGACAGGAACCGATGAGATCGTATTCGTGGAAGAGCTGGTCAATGACGTTGGTGTGCGGGGGAAGGCGAGGGACATTTGGGTTGCGTCGTACTCGTCGGTGCCAAGAAAACAAGATGGCGATGAAGGGAATAGCAAGGACAGTGTTTATGACTATGCCGATCAATCAGCACTTGAAGATGATGGAGCATCCAAATGGTAGCTGAAGCAATACATACTGGACCACATTCCGTAACCCCATCGCCAACCAGAAGTTGTGCCCCAGTTTTCCAAGATAAGCCCACCGATGGTCGAACCGCTATAAAGAGTGATGATGGCGCCTAACCATCAGTTTGCGTTAAGGGCATTTTACACTCACTGAAAGAATCTGCGGCGACGTTCCATAAAGCTCGTTCGCGAATAGCAGTAGTCTCGGCATAGTAGATTTGAAGAGCGATAGTGTAACCAGTACTCGACAACCCGCTGAAGACATTCGCGCCAATATACGTCTGGACATTCTTGCATCCGGCCATCATGGCGTCACTAAGAACCTAGACAGTCAGCTGGATATCCGCCCGCTCATTGACTTACAGTGAAGACGACCATGGAAATGATAATCGAAGGAGAGATACGCCCTACATTATCGCAGATTTTGGGAACCTGGACGGTCAGTCTCTATTTGCGGCTTTTCACGGCTTACAATGAGGTAGGCAATCATAGAGAAGACTCGGGAAACAACAGCGGCAGCAGCAAGCTCAGAGTGACTCTTGAAGGCACTGGTGGCATAAGCTGTGAAGGTGGTCTGTGTGTATTGCGCGAAAGCCATCCCGAGAGCGAGGACGGTAAGGCTATTCCTCTGTCATCAGTTGCGCGCCGCAGTTGGACGGAAATTAACACTCACGCAAGATAAGCAATCCTGATATCCTTCTTGGTGATCACAGAAAGAACACGGCTTGCGGAGGCAATGCCTCGCTTCACCGGGGCCTTGGGATCCTCACTGAACTCAGAAGAGCTGTCTTCAAACTCATTTTGATTGAGCCTAGGAAGGTTGGGTTCGTCGTATTCTACCCTGTCCCCTTGCTGATGATGAGGAGCTGACATGGCCGGTCAAATTGGTTACGTTGGTCGGGGATTTCTATCATAATGATCCACATCTTTCGTCTTTATATGAGTGGTAACTATAATACTCCGTGTATGGTTACTCGTCTAGCAACTTTTTTAGTTTGCTTAATCGGCCGATAAGGATTACCTTCTGACCAAAAAGAAAAAAAAAGTTCATGAAAGAAACTGAGAGCATCAACCGTCTTTCAGGTTGCCAAGGGTGCGGATTCTAAAAATGAGTCCGAAAAGAAAGTGGTGAAAAAAGGGAAATTTTGTGGAGCATGAGGTACGGTGGGCATACTCGTGAGATTCGGTGGATAGACAGCGGATACCGCAGATCGAGATGATCGGCGGCATGAGACATGGGACACGAAATCATGAGACTGCCAGCTGCGAGACATGAAGCCCGGGAGAAGACGAGAGGAAGAGCAAAAAACGAGGAAATTTGTCGAAACCTTGATATGAACACTGTAGCTGCGCAGGATGATGATGTAGGGTTATTAAGGGTAGAGTGAAGGGTGACCGGTTATCTCAACTGTATCTGATAAATCTGATTAGTTGAATGCTCCAATAACCTCTTTGGACAATCAAATCAATGCTCGGGAAAAGTGGGAATAACCATGAAATGTATATTTTCGGCCGCTGCAACGGGACTTGGCAGGGAAGGTGTGAATTGGTGTACCTGGCTATGGTGAGTACCTGGTCCATATCATCCCGACAACGTCAGCAGGAGGATTCCCCCAAAGCCCCAAGTCGGCTTCGGGATCCAGCCTCTGCTGAACATTTGCTTGCTGGTCAGTTGTTGTCGATTCTCTACCAAAGCTTTCTGTCCTCCCTTCTCTTGCGCAATTACTCCACTCACGCGACGACTGCAATATCCGGCCACTCCACATTTTTCGTTGTCTTTGCTGATGTCTCACATATCACATAATGAATGGCTATGTTGTGTGATAGTCGTTAAAGTCATCATCTTCTCAGAGACCAAAGAAAGAGGCCCCACTTCACCTCGTTTGCGCAGAAACCATTCTCGAGTGCTTGCGGTTTGTTATACGTAGTCGAGAATCGGACGAAAACAAAACGAACGCGGAAATGTGTTTGTAGCCTCCCCGCCCGACACCGCCCACTACCGGTGCTTACTGGACATGTCCGCTTAATTATCGTTTTATTATTATTTCTACCTCACTTTTTTTTTGCTCTGACCAGTATTTTCCGAGCGATCCGCCTGATCTTTGTTCGTGCCCCCCCCCCCTCCCTTCATTTGCTTTTGCCATGTTTGTGTCCAATTTGTGCAGCGTTTACAGCTGCCTGCTGGCAATCGAGAAGCATGGGTTGTTATTAAGCCCATATTCATGTTCATAGTACTGTACGTTCTTTGTAATACTACTAAAACATCAGCCTGGCATCAAGCGTACCCGGAGTCCCAGCCGCAAAAGAACTTGATTCTAATAAACCCTCTGTCGGTAGGCCCAGCGGGTGGTCCATCTTTTAATCCCCGATGCCAGTCTCTCTCTTTTTCCTTATTTCGGCTGATGGTTTAGAGAACTTCGTCCGCCCCCTTCTACCCATTATTTAACTGCAAATTAGCCGAGGCTGCAAATCTGGGAAAATCCTTCTTCCTCCCTCTTCGCTTGCTTTTGCCTCGCCTTCTGCACCTTTGTCGCCCAGTGACTTCCACATTCTTCCTTATTCTCTTTTTGTCGATCAATTATGCACCAATGCTCTTTTGCGTTCCATTCATTGTTTATTGCTTGTTGTTGGTTACTCTGGTGAGTTACTTCTTGTCTGTAACCGAGACCCGAAACATCGGCCATAATAATGAAGTCTATCTATGTGACTTTTGAGATCCGAGAAGGAGCCCTGTCCAAGGCAAGTCAATTATGCACACATTCCCAACGTCAGAATTAGATATAACTGTATCGAGGTATTTAATAAAACTATTCCCCATATTTCATATTTTGCCTCATGTCTAGTAACTGGCTCTTAACATTCATTTGACTATGATGCGCAGTCAGATCGTCGAATGACAAATACAGGTCATAACTCATGAATGATCATGAGGCCTTGACACCGGGTTATTTTTTATCTTCCGGCACAACACAAACACCGGATATCAAAAACGAGACGGCATGCAGTGACCGATGGTCGGAGACACAGATAGGATAACAGACGCCATCGAAGCAAAGTGTCAGTTGCGACTATCATCGAAAATCGAACATCTCCCGTTTCAACAGCACAAATCGAGCGAAACCACGTTGTACCGCGAGCCTCAAACATCCAGCGAGATATAGTGCCGTGATACATACAGCCGAGTAATACAACCTTTACAACGAGGATCATCTAGAAGCAGCCGTACTTGCGCTCGCAGCGAAGTTTGCACCTCCTGTACCAGGGACGCCCACATCTGCTGAAGTCGCGAGTTCCGTCTGTATTTTATAAGCATCGATGGACTTGGCGTTGATTAGCTTACCTGTTGCTCCTTTATTAACGTGTTGAAACGCTGCCAGAGCATCAGTATATTTCCAGCAATTTTCCCCACCGACTTACACCCCATAAAGACGCAACCGTTGTAAATTCCCTTCCCACTCCGTAAACTTGCTCTAAAGTTCGGTTCAATGTATTCATGTTGCCCATGAGCTCTTCAAAGTTCTTTGCACTGAGTCAGTATCGAATTTGCAGTAGAAATACCAACAAAAACCTTACTGTGGAGATTTCTTCGATTAGCCTCGCCTTTTCCCTCTCGAAGAAAGACTCTGAAGGAGCGAGTGCATCATAGACATTCGATGGTCTTGATAAAGACATCTTGGAGTACTAGCTTTCCTGTTGAGTGATTTCTGAAATGTGAATATTAAGTCGCAAGTAGTACTTTTAAGAATTGATTTTTGTTTATCTTGTTTGGCTCGACGCGAAGTGATCGCAGACCGTGGTGGATACACTCATACCTCACAAAGAAAGGTTTACGTAAAAATTCACCTCGTCGTCCCTTCGGCTATTAATTGCTTAAGACTTGTCTAAAAAGGAGAAATTGAGTTCACTTGGATCTTCAAGGTCTCCGTAGACGCTGGATGCTTGTTGAATCTGATGAAACTATGCGGCGCAAAAATATATCTTCTCTCTTGTGCCGAGTCTGACATAACATCAGATACTGGGGAAGCCGAAGTTTCGATCGGGATCCGAGAAATTTGGCCCTTTCCGCCAGCGGACGATAATATCTCACAGCGGACCTGTCCGTAAGAACGGGATCAAATTCATAACTATGATGGGAAGGTAACGTAACGTGAGCGTCGTAACGGCTGGCCCTTGCCGGCCAAAGTTTTGACGGGACGGTGTCCCGATCTCCGTGGGCGTGCGTTTCCCCCCCAGGGATGCCTCCACCTTACACGTCACGACTTGCTGGTCGGCTCAAGTGCTGCGATCCGGGTCCTGCAGCGAGCTAACCCTCTTTTTCATTGCCTTTGGTTTTCAAAACACATCACAAGACCGCCATGTCGCAAGTACGCTCAAGAGCCTCCCAGGGTGGGAAAGGCAAGGATGAGCCCCAGAAAAGGCTGGATAAGAAGGACGTGAGCTGTTCTTACTTTGGCACTTTGCTACTTCTGAGTCGCTCGAATGCTGACTTTGGGGTCCTGATGTAGATTGACAGAAAAGTCGAGCAAATACAAGCCCTTGGCGTATTAAGGACGATTCTTTCATGCTTGGGTCTTGTAGCTGTCTTGTGGTTCGGCTGGAAGGTGTGTGGATACCCTGGAATTTCACAAGGCATGAACTGATCGCCTTTTTTTATACAAGACCGTGGCACCCATCTTGGAGAAAAAGACAAGCCCTCCTGTGATTCCGCAAGCAAAGCTTCCTGGAAGCAAATTCGGCACTATCAAGCCTTCGGATCTTCCTAAAATCAACCTAAGCACCAAGCTTGAAGCAGACATTGAAAAGAGGGAGGCAGTCAAGGAAGCTTTTGAGGTGAGAGATCGATGACGTCGTGGGAGTGGCATTACTAACGACTAGGGCTGTAGTGGAGTTGGCATGCATATGGTATGTGCTAGGAGATAATGAATTATTATTACTGACGGGACAATGTATAGAGAAGCACGCTTGGGGAGCCGACGAAGTAAGTCAACCTCACCTAGCCCTGCGGACGAGTCAACTGACACGTATGTTTAGTACCAACCCTTGACCCAGACAGGCTCCAACTTGACTTCTGCCGGTGGCGTTGGGTACACAATCGTGGATTCTATTGATTCTTTGCTCATCATGGACTTGATTCCAGAGTACCAAAGGGCTCGAGACTGGGTCCGCGATCATCTTAACTTTGACAAGGATGCCCAGTTCAACACATTTGAAACTACCATTCGTCTCCTCGGTGGCCTTCTCTCTGCGCACTATCTCAGCTCTACCCACTCGTCCCCTGCCATCCAGGCCGATGCTCCTCTTTACCTCGATCTCGCCATCGACCTCGGTGAACGTCTTCTCGGCGCCTTCACCTCCCCTACCGGCATCCCTTGGTCAGGAATCAACCTTGCTACTCGTCAGGGTATTCCTGATAGAGACAACCAGGGCGTTGCCAGTTTGGCTGAAGCCGCTAGTTTGCAATTGGAACTCAAATATCTTAGTCATTTAACAGGAGACTATGTGTACTGGAAGAAGGCAGAGAAGGTGACCGAGATCATTCGAGCGCAGGCAATCCATGATGGTATTGCTCCCATCTTCATCTCGTGAGTTCCACAGCACATGTAGGAGACCGTGAGCTGACGCTATTTTAGTCCCGTGAATGGGCAGTTTGTGGCTTCTGAGATCCGACTTGGGTCCAGAGGTGATTCTTACTACGAATACTTGCTCAAGTAAGTTTGATAATGCATCATAGCGACAACAGAGCGCTGACTTGTTTTTCAGGCAATGGCTTCAAACTGTAAGTTACAATATAATGCGGAAAATTACCGACGCTGATGCTGCAACAGAACCGACAAGAGCCCGTTTACCGCGATGTAAGGACCACACTCCCTAATCAGCGAATTTCTTTTGACATTTTTTGCAGATGTATGACGAAGCTATGGTCGGTATTAAGAGGCACCTCATTGGACAAACTAGCAAATCCAACCTCATCTTCACCCAGGAACTCCATCCTGCTCGACACCCGCGAGATCAAAGTGCCACATGGCAAGTCGTCCCCAAGCAAGACCACCTAGTCTGCTTCTTGGGCGGATCGTTCCTGCTCGGTATCACAGAAGGCGGAAAGAGAGATTTAGATTGGGAGAATATGGAAGAAAAGGACAGGGAGGATTTCCTCGTTGGTCAGGGGATCATCGAAAGTTGTATGAAGACCCATGACACTGCAACGTGAGTGCCTGCTGTTTTTTTCGGTTGGCATATGGGTGTTGACACACATCCATATATCGCAGCGGATTGGCTCCTGAGATTGCCATGTTTGTGCAATGGAGCGATGATCGAGCTAATGAGGAGGATTGGTACATCAAACCTAACCAGTAAGTTTTTTCACTACCTTACCCCAAGTACCTCATTAACAAGCACTCAATGTCGTAGCAACGGCATCCTCATCGATGGGCGCAATATCCTTCGACCCGAGACTGTTGAGTCTCTCTTTCTCGCCTACCGAGCCACCGGTGATGAGAAGTACCGCCGATGGGGATGGCAAATATTCGAGGCTTTCCAGAAGTGGTGTAGGGTCGAAGACGGCGGTTATGCGGGTATTGAGGATGTGCAATCTATGCCGCCCAAGCAGTTGGACAGAATGGAGACGTTTTGGCTCGGAGAAACACTGAGTGAGTCTAGCATACAGAGCAAAAGGAAATGTATCTAATCGATTTGCAGAGTATCTGTACTTGCTCTTCGATGATGCAGATCACATCCCACTTGACAGTGAGTCAGTTTTCGCTTGAGGCCGGTTAATATGCTTACTGCCTGCCACAACATAGAAAACATCTTCAACACCGAAGTAGATCTCTTTCATTCTATGTCAACACAGTAGACCAAGCAAATGAGCTGATCCTATTCTCTTAGGCCCATATCCTTCCCGTTTTCACGCCCGAATACGTCTCTTCTTTCGCCCTTTCATAGAGCATTCAAAGCATGCAATCTCACAAATGTATATGCAGAACGTAACAAGTAATGTGTATATTACTATGATACATACCAGTTATTCCATTGTAAAGCTCAGTAACCCTGTCTCTTTGCCCTCTCCACCTGGGCAAGCACCCCCAAGACATCCTTCATTGCTTCTGTGTGCAACTTGATATCCACGAAACATTTTCCCTCATCTTGAGACGACGACGAACGCTTGCCAAGGGAGCTTGCGGTAGTATCCAGGGATCTTGAAAGACGAGTGAGAGTCTCGGATAGAGAGTCAGAGGTAGTAGAGAGAGTGGCGAAGAGGGCAGAGTCGGGGCTAGGTGGTGTAGGGCGACTGATTGGGGCTGGGAGAATTCCAGGAGTTGGCCTAGTAGAGAAGGTCTTCTAGCAGACATTAGTTTTGAGACTGATGATACACAAAGCGACCACATACTCTGGCTCCTGCTGCAGTCTGTTCAATCTCATCAGACGCTTCGGGCGCAATGTTCTCGGAAACAGCCTGGTTCACCAATTTGCTTTCCGATTCTTTCGCCTTTCTTTCAAACTCTCCCACGCCAACTTCCTTTCCTTTCCCCTTGCACACCGATTGGTTTGTACCTGAAGTAGTAATGCCGTAAAGCTCTCTCCTCTTCCTGCTCCTAGGGCTCTCTCCGTCCTGAACCGATCTACTTGAAGGGGCGGTTTGAGTAGTGGAAGTAATAGGAGCACTGCGAACCCAGTCCGTTGGAACACTGCTCTCATCGACCCATCTCCCTCCGCAGCTCACGCACATCTTCCTTCCATCTTTAGAACCATCTGCCTTTCGTGGATACCCCACTAAAGGGATGCCTCGACATGAAGGGTTGGGGCAGTTTTCACCTAAGAGAGAATATCCCTTCAGCAAAAGATTGGATATTGATTCCGCAGGGTCGGGTTCGGATGCAGATACTTTGGATTGGGCCTGAGATTCTGGAGGCGAGATCGTCTGCGATATTGTGGCGGATGAGGGTGTAGATCCTGCGGAAGATTGCGATACAGGAGGGGCAGGTCGGGCGGCGACTCGGCCTTGTGGACGTCCATCGCAAAGCGCACAAAACTGAATTCTCTCCCGATTGTCTCTTTCGGCAATAGCACTTGGTTCACGCATGAGAGGAGTTGTCTTGCACTCCGAGCAATGAAGATCTGTAAGCGTCCAGCCTTTGAGCATGTATTCGCCGAGCTAAAGTAACCTTTAGTAGCGGCCACATAAAACATTTAAGATAGATAAACGTACAATGGCGGAAATTGTTTCGAGTTGCGACATGGCGGGTGCTGGCATATTCTTTCCAAAATGAGTTAAGAGAAAAGACAAAATGATGAATCAAACGAATATAGTGAAGATAAATGAACGATGCCGCAAGAACACGCAGCATAAAGTTAGTATAAGAGCATAAAACGCACTGAGATCAGGACACCCTCAGACCAGTCGGGAGTTTTCAGCAGAGTGGGAGTACCATACAAACGCACTCGGTTCGCCAGAGTCGGCAAGTGCCGCACTCATCTGACAGGAGTACGAGTACTCCTCTAAAATGGGTTCAATCGGGAGTCGAGTGAGGCTCGCTCTGATGTCATAGTCGGCTCTGGTTATGGCTCACATCTCACTCTGCTGAAAACTCCCGATTGGCCTGCCTGTCTTCGTTGCGTACCACACCTGCCTTTTTTTATTATGCGAGACGATGCTTTACTCACTACATGCTTGGCTTTGATCCTACCACTGAGTGTGTTGGTTTTTGCGCTACTCAGGCCTTCCAACTGACAGCTTACTATATTATCCACTGCCAGATCCCAAGGTTTGAATTCGAGCTGATGAGCTCGATTGCTTGTCCCAATTCTTCGTCGAGTAATGCGAAGCTGAAGAAGCAGTATCACCAAAACAAATCTGCTTGGACGTGTAGACCACCCTAGAAATCGAACTATGCCAGATCGCGTTCTCCAGAAAAGATTCTCCTGGCCGGTTATTAACTGATGCTGCTTTGAAAGTACTGAATGATTGATACCTGGAGCGAAGACAGCTTGTTGAAACGGGATCATGGAGAGCAAAGTGTAGTTATTTCGTCTATTTTCATCTGTAAGCTGTCAACAGTAAAAAAAAAAATGATGCAGAGACAACAGCAAGAAGATTAAGCATGGCAGTTCGTTATATTTAATGATACTTTCTTCTGGAGACACCCCGTCGTACGCGACGTGGACAAGTGAGGACTCTACGGCAACGTTGTACAACTTATCGCTGGCGGTTTATATTAGCAGTAGATTGATGACTGATTTTTCTGAGATTTGTGACCAATTGTCCTAGATGTTCCAGTACTACGCTTCTGCCAGCTAGATGCATAAAAACAAGAAAACTTTTGCGAGGATGAATGTAAAAACAAAAAAATTGTTTGGGGGTCAGCCGCGGATCGAACGCGGGACCTCTTCAACGGTGCTCCTTGAAGCCCAAATGAAGCGCGATACCACTACACTACAAACCCCAACTTGTTGTTAAACTTCTCTTAAAGACTACATAAGGAGTTAGCTTACTTTTAAACACCATACCAGAAGGAAACAGCCATAGGACTGCCGTTTGTAATCCTTTGCAAGATCCTTTGATGTACGTTGTAAGCCAGTCGTACAGTCAAACTGGAGGCCGTCATGATACACATGCATCCAGCATATGTAAAACAGAGACAGAGTGGACCGTATGTGTTGCCGGTCTAATCGCTCATGGTGCGAGCAGCTGAAATACTACTCCTCTATACCATATGATTATTAGTATGTACATACAAGGAAGGACTTTGTACCGAAAATTATTCATAGTTTCCATTCTCTGCCCTTTCACAAAAAGTGGTATATTCTAATGACAAGGCTTGAACACTTTCTCCATGCTATGATGCCTGATACGATAAGAGATCTTTTATTTTCTTTCTGCAATGCCATCCTGCCCCGTTTCCCATCACGATACTTTCCCTAGATCATTCGTTCTTGACATCTCACAACATTGTTTCGGAGTACTGGAGCAAACTAGAGCTCATCAGGCTCTGGTTCGTCATACTCTGAATGCATCGAATAAGCCGAATACATCGACCCATCCTCTGCATATTCGCTGGGAGTATTGATCTGCTCGTCAAAGTAGTGTTTTGCCACAGATCGGGGGGCTGCAGTACATCATGAGGAGATTAGCATGGGTAGATTAGTATGGGTAGATTGGGACTCACTCTTTGGAGTTTTAGGCAATCGGCAGAATTCTCCCGTCTGCATGATACTCCAAGCAATCAACCCAGTCCAGCCTGTCTGATGACTCGCTCCCAATCCTCGTCCGTCATTCCCATGGAAAAACTCGTAGAAATGAACGTAATCCTTGAAATGCGGATCTCTGTTAAGCTTGGGATTACCACCGTTCACTGCTCGTCGACCATGTTCGTCTCGGGAGAAGATATGGATAAGACGATGCTGGATTTCTTCTGCCGCGCCGGCGAGGGACATGTAGTCTCCGCTTCCTGTAGGACATTCGACAGTGAGACTATCGCCGTAATACTGGTGGAATCGTTGGAGAGACTCGATGAGCAAAAAATTGACGGCGAGCCAGATGGGGCCTCGCCAGTTGGAGTTACCACCAAACATGCCGGAGCGAGAATCGCCTGGCCAGTAGCCAACACCAAATTCGTCGCCATTGACGTTCATCGAGAAGGGGTTATCATGGTGATAGAGTGACATTCTAGAAACATCATCATCGTCAATGAGGAGAGCCATACTCATGGGATGAAAGATGATGGGAGGGGAAAAAAACGTACGATCGGATACCGTGTTCGGAGAGGAACTCGTTCTCATCCAACATCTTCTCCAAAATCCTCACCAATCTCTCTTTTGACGCCAACGCCAACAACTTTCGATCTCCCCTACCAGAGGCTTTGAAGGAAAAAAAAAAAACACGCATATTTATCAGTTCCAATACTCCTTTCCTTTTCAATAGAAGAAAAAAGAGACAACTCACTCTTCAAACTCGCCACATTCCTCTCTGAAATGTCCGGCCTATTCTCAATAAACCAATCCATCCTCTTCTTGAACCCAGGGAACCGCTTGATCACCTGTGGCTCCAAAACGAGGGTCGCATAGAGTGGCATCAAGCCTACCATCGACCTCACTGGCAACTGCTGCGAATGCCCGTACCCCCATTGAATGGCATCATAGTAAAATCCGTCTTCTTCATTCCACAAGGAAAGATGTTCCTCATTGGAGCCTGGGTAAGTCATCGCATCAGAGATGAAGAGGAAGTGTTCAAAGAATTTGGAGGCGATATCTTCGTAGGTGGGGTTATGCTTGGCGAGCTCGAGGGCGATACTGAGCATGTTGAGGGAGAAGAAGGCCATCCACGCCGTCCCGTCTGCCTGACGCAAAGTCCCACCCGTTGGAAGCGGCTCTGAGCGGTTAAAAGGCCCGATATTATCCAAACCGAGGAAACCACCTTCAAACACATTGTTCCCGTCCGCATCCTTCCTATTCACCCACCACGTAAAATTGAGCAGCAGTTTTTGGAACACGCGTTCCAAAAAGTCGAGATCCTCCCTGCCAAACATTTTTCGCTCAATTTTGAATACTCGAAAGGTAGCCCATGCGTGTACGGGCGGGTTGACGTCGCTAAAGTTCCATTCGTATGCTGGTAAAGCGCCGTCGGGTTTCATGTACCATTCACGGGTCATGAGGTCGAGCTGTTTCTTGGCAAAGGAGGGGTCAACCATGGCAAGGGGGATACAGTGGAATGCAGTGTCCCAAGTGGCAAACCAGGGGTACTCCCATTTGTCGGGCATCGAGAGGATGTCGTTGATGTACATGTGTTTCCATTCCTGTAAATAAAGTTGGGAAGATTAGGGCATGAAAAATAATAATAATAATAACAGAATTTCAATTTCATGAAAGATGATACGTACCTTGTTTCGGACCCACTTGCGTTCAGGAGGAGGAGGCGGTTGCCCGGGATCACCTTCCATCCATTCCTTTTGGATATATTGGTAGTACTGCTTTGTCCTGCATACCTTTTATCAGCCCAAGCGCGCAAGGAGTCATCAAAGATCTAGAACACAAGAAACACTTACCACAACATCCCACTCAACGCTTGCCTCATGATACTCCTCAAATCCTCACTAATACCTCCTTTCGCGATTCTCCCATAAAACTCATCCGCATCCACCCTTCTGTCTTCCATATTCTCATCGAAGAGCTCTTCATCCACGATGGTAGAGTCTTCGTCGGGTGAGTACGGGGTGAGTTTGAGACGGACGACGACGCAGCCGCCGTTCGCGGGCACGTCGGTGAAGTGATAGTGGGCGGCGGCCTTTGTGCCGGTCTTGTCGGGGTTGACGAATTGGCGGTGGCCGTGGTCTGCTACGGGGCGGGGAGCTGCAGGGGCGGAATGTACGGCGGAATCGTGATCGCCACCCTCTTGGCTCTGGGCTGCAGGCTGGTCATCATCGCCATCCTCTTCGAGTTCAGCGGCGGTATGCGCAGGGGGTAATTTAGGTGTCTTGACTGACGGACTCTTCAACGCCAACCCTTCCTGAGCAGACTTGGCCATCTCGGGCTCTGGAGGCCTGTGAGATGGAATAAGATGATCGTGGAAAGCATCCTTCACGAACGGTGTCCTATTCTTCCCACCCCAAAGTCTCTCAAAGTTTGTGTCGTTCTCTGTGAATAACAAGTCTGGGACGACACTAGGTCCGTCGACGAGGACGACGCCTCCCTTTGCAGGGGCGGCAGGGGCCGGGGAAGGGGTACAGTATAATCGGGTTTCACCGAGGGTATCGTGTGAAGCGTGGATGACGCCTTCGGCTTCTTGCGAGAGGGAAGGCATGTTGGGCGGGAGTTCTTTGCCCCATGACCAGGTGTTGCGGAAGAAGACCTGGGGAAGGATGTGCAGGTCGGCAGGATCGGGGCCACGGTTGTAGGCTGTGATTCGGACAGAGATGGCATCTGCGAATTCTTCGTCTTTGGCATACTATTTTTTTATTTATTGGAAAGAGAAAGCAGTCAATCGCGTGAAAGATGCAAGAGAGAGGAAAGAGGGACTCACCTCGACGTAGACGTCCCAGTAGCGGTCCTCGTCAAAGAGGTCAGTATCCATCAGTTCAAACTCGCCAACCTCCCTGCTCCTGTTTTGGTTCTCTTCCTTCAGCTGCTGGTATGGGAATTCGGTTTGCGGGTACTTGTAGAGATATTTCATGTACGAATGTGTCGGGGTAGAGTCGAGGTAATAATAGACCTCTTTGACGTCTTCACCGTGATTTCCCTGGTTACCGTTGAGGCCGTAGAGACGTTCTTTCAGGATAGGGTCTTTACCGTTCCAAAGACCAAGCGTGAAACAAAGTCGCTGATGGTTATCACTGCACCGGTCCGCATCAGCCACTTGTTCTCTCAAGCAGATCTGAAACGACAAGGACGCAACTCACGAAATACCAGCCATTCCGTCCTCACCCCACCTATACGCTCTTGACTGCGCCATCTCAAATGGAAACGAGTTCCACGCGTCGCCATTCGCCGAATAATCCTCTCGGACGGTACCCCACTGCCTCTCGCTGACATATGGACCCCATCGTTTCCAGTGGACCTGGTACTTGTCCGACTGCTGGAGACGGTATTCTTCGACGGAATGGAATCTGGGACCGAGCTCTGCGACGAGACGGTCGCGGAGAGACTGCTGTATCAGTAGCGGATTGTCAGTACATATCCAGTGGCGGGCCGCGTGCGATTCGTAATGCAGGGACGGCGTGTCTTGCAACAGGATACCGCACGCACCTTTTTGTCTTGGGCCACCGCCTCCGGGGTATCCATGTCGCTCCCACCGTCCTTGGCTATGGGATCCACTGAGCTTTGGCTGCGTGCAGCAGGGAGAGAGAGACGTACGGGAAAGCTCGGGGGCGGACTCTTGCTGCGAGGGCGGGCGTTTGGGAAGGCTGCGGCGTGTGCTGTCAGCTTCCTTCCTTCCTCGGCCACAACCACCCACTTTTCCTTCTCCCGCTGGGCCCCGGGCGGCGCAGGGATATTGATCTTGAGCTGTTCAGGCACAGGGGTCGCAGTGCCCGTCGCGACCGGCGTCACATCCCCGGCTGTGGCTCCGGCGGAAGGCTGCTCCTCTGGAAACGGCTGCGGTCAGCTCTGCTTTGGGTAATAAACGGCACCGGGGCGAGTGGCTCGAGGGGGAATCGGGGATCGGAACTAGCAGCTAGACTCACGCCCCGCCCGGAATAGCTTGTTCTGGAGCTTCTTGGCTGTGCTCATGGAGGTCTGTGCGTCTGAGCAGGCGGAAAGAAAGAGAGGTAGGAGAGAAAGAAAGGAAGGGAGGGAGGTAGGAAGAAGTGAGTGCTTGACTGATATAGCGACGCATGACTCCCCTGCCCTGAAGTGAGGATGTATTTCCTGATCGGGCAAATCGCATCCATCAAGCCATACGCGTCATACAGTAATAAAGGTCCCCGGGATTCGATTCCAGAGATTCCAGACTTGCTCTCGATATAATTACATCTAATAACTGTCTATTGTCTCGGCTTCTAGTTATGCGTGTATGGCGTATAGCGCGGCATTTACTCCCGCTCTCCAAACACCCGTCCAAGCAGCGTGCTCCTCAGTACTTCTGCCCCCGGCGTGCGCGTGATCACAAGCGGCAACATCCGCGGCTTCAACGCCTTCTCTGGCAATGTATTTCCCGTGTCCTGCGCCAGCCCCTGTGAAAGAATACGCTCATCCTTACTCCTATCCACGCCTGTCTCCCCCGTCCCGCGTCGATCCACCACACACATCCCTCTCGTGTACTCGCCCGTCCGCTCGACCGTAAACTCCCGTCCCTGCAGCGCCCACCCTTCCACCGGCCCGGCTCCGCGGGGAACACCAGCGTGCGCAATGGCATACCACACAGCTACAGGATCATGCATCTCCATCGCATCTGGTAGCCCAAAACTCGCTTGGAGACCACGGACCCTGACGAGCATCGCAGAGATGAACGCTTCCAGCGGCGTGGGCGTTTCTGGGGCTTTTCGGACAGCACCGGTGGATGGCTCGGGGATGGGGACGACGGAAGGATGGATCAGATCAGAAAAAGGGATGGCGTGCGGGGTGGTGATGTCGAGAGGAGCCATGACGAGTTCAATCTTACCCTCCTTGGCGGCAGAGATGACGGAAGACGCGGCGTAAGGGTCGGCAAAACAGTTGAATTCAGCGACGGGGGAAGTGTTACCCGGGTGATCGATCGCACCGCCCATCCATACAACGCGGGAGACTTTGGTGAATGTCTCTGGATCGGCACGCAGAGAGTGTGCAATGTTCGTCACTACACATAGCATATTAGCGCTTTATATGTATACTGCACCAAAAAAAAAACTCGCATGGACCGAGGGCAACGATGGTCACGCTGTCGTCAGGCTCCGCCCTGAGGATATCAAGTATCACCTCGTAAGAAGGTTTAGGCGATGTGTCGAGATGTGCATGCATGTCCCCTGGCTGAATCTCGGGAGGAGTGAAATGAGGGTGCGTCTCGCTAATGTTTGACAATCCATCTGGGCCATGCTGCAGGATGGGGAAAGTGTTCATTGAAAAAGAAGTAGTCGAAAAAAAAAAATTCCCAAAACTCCGTCAGCCAATGTCTTTTCACAACGACAACACAATGGAACAGTCACTGAAAAACCCACAAAGTACGCAGCCACCGCCTTCTCCCCGCCAATCGGCCCATCCTCCCCCATCGCCAACACCGTCTTCACCTGCCCCTTCAACCTCCCATACCTCCCCTCCGCGCCCGCAGTCTGCGCCACCTCTTGCGCCAGGAGATGGTATATCTTTAACAAGTTACTATGCGCAACGGGCGCGTGGGTGTTGCCAAAGACGATGGAGATGAGGGCCAGGTCGACTTCGGGGGAGGAGAGCGCGAGGAGGATGGCGAGGACGTCGTCTACGCCTGGGTCGGTGTCGAGGATGATTTTGTGCGGCATGGTATGTGTCTCTTCCTTGTGTCTGGTGTTTGTATATGTGTGTATTGGTATGGAAATGTGGGAAAAAAAAGAATGGCGAATGAGGCTGTTATCATACAAAAGAAGGTCGGTGGATAGATCCGAACACCTCGGCAAAGGGGGAGAACCTCCACTCTCCACCGAATCCTCCTTTCAATTTCCCCTGTCGACTTTTTGCGTCTATACGTATCAACAACACTGTACTCGAACTCTGCTTCAAAGGAAAAAAAAAAAAGGAAACAGTAATACATAATACTCCCCATTCAATCATGCCAAAGGACACAGCATCGTCCCTTCTCGCACATATTCTCGACAACACTCAGATCCCGCATCAGCCCCTGCTTATCCTCCGGGACGAACCCACTTTTCCTGCTACGCCCATATTCAACCATCTCCTTGCAACTGCAGTTTCTAGGTATGTCCGAAAGCCTTGAACTGGGCGTGCGTGTATCGCGATTGTTCTGTCCAAAACTGGATTCGGAAACGAACTGGGGGAGGCTGTAAAAAAGGGAATGGGGTGTGTTAAAATGGAATGCTGATACGACGTTTTTGGTATTTGGCAGAAACGAGCAAATCACTTTCGTAACCGTCCTTAACCCACCTGAAGAATACCTTGATCCGAGTTTACCGCGCGGGGATGGGCTAAAGATCATAGACCTTTCAGGTGATGTTCCCGGATATACTTCAAACCTTTCTTTTCCAGAGATCAAACAACGGATACTCTCCTCTTGTAAGTCGCCGCTCATTTCCTCAAAGCTTCAAGCTTTTGGAATGTGGGGAGTGAGTTTGGGAATGGGAAGCTGATGGAAAAAGGGGCAAAAAAGACAATGGCGGACAAATATTTATTGATGCGTTGCATGTCCTGGGTGAGGATCATTCGTTCGCTGGCGTGGTAAGCCTTGTTCGAAGCTTGCTGGCATCTATAAAATCCCATAAAGGTAAGTCTTATAGAAAACACCTTCCATACCGCCATGCTAAATAAGATGTCTACAAATAAGCCCCCTCCCGACTCATCCTGCCTCTCCACCCCTCTCTCCTCCACCACTTCACCCCGCCCACTCTCTCCCCAACGCTCTCCCTCCTGTCCCCCCTTCCTCTCCCGCTCCTCACCCATTTATCCAAACTCTACCTCTCACCCATCTCCTCCAGCCCTTCCGCGAATTACTGGATGGTGCTGGAGAATGCCATGAAAAGAGGAGTGGGCAGGGAACTGGCTTATAAGGGTGAAGAGGGGTTGGATGTGGGCGCAAGGGATTGGGAAGAGGGTGTGGGCGTGGGTGTGCTGGTAAGGAAAGCGACAGGAGGGATAAAAGGGATATCCCGCTCCCTCGAAGCAGTAGTCCTCAGCCCACCATCCCAACCCTCATCTTCTCCCACCAACTCAACACTCACCCTCCCACCCCTTTCATCCCTCATCAACCTCACCCCATTCACCCCCCCGCCTCCATCTGCAATCCCGCCCGACGCCTCCGCCCTCGGTTACCCCGCTCAAGCAGCCACCCACGCCGATCTCGACTTGCCCTTCAACCTCTCTCTCACAGACTCCCAGCGCCAGGCTCGCGCACAGGTGCCTCTACCGTATGCGCACGAGGGGGAGGGTGCTAGCGGGGATCTGGTGTGGGAAGATGAGGAAGAGAGCGACGATGAAGAGATATAGCTCGTTGTCCTCTTGAACCTGTGGTACCCAGTCATAGAGTGTAAACAATGTATTTTACGTAACCGTCTGCCTCCACATCAGGTCTCCTGGCTAAGCGGGTGGCGGCTGCGAGCCATGTGCTCCATCTCTGCAATCCCTTTATTTCTTTACTTCTTTATTTCTTTGTTTCTTTATTTATTTCCCGACCCACCGGCCATGTCCTTCCACCCCCAGTTCATCCCACACTCAGCCCATATCGACAGGGACCCGGCGACCTTGTCCAACTACCTCGCCATCGTCACAAAGCACATTGACCTCGACTGGACTATCGATTGGGACAAGCAGGTCTTTGGCGGGTCTGCGACGCTCACGCTTGAGGCGAGGGAGGATGGTGTCAACGAGGTGGTGTTGGATAGCAGCTTTTTGGACATCAGCAAAGTTGAGGTGGACGGAGAAGTTGCTGTGAGTTACTTTGCTCAGGAGTTGTGGGAGACGAAGGTAAACTGATGGGATGGTAGGAGTACAAGCTCGGCAAGGCGATTGAGATTATGGGTGAGGGGTTGACTGTTTCCCTCCCCAGAGCTGTCTCCAAAGGTTCTGTACGTTACCTTTTCTTTTGAAAAACCCGGGTTTTCATCGCTGACATGATCAAAACAAATGATTTCAGTCCATTTCCGTTAAAGTCACCTACTCGACCACTTCCCAATGTACCGCCGTTGGGTGGCTCACTCCTCAGCAGACCAAATCTGGTAAATACCCCTACCTCTACTCCCAATGCCAGGCTATTCATGCGAGGAGCATGCTTCCTTGCCAAGATACGCCTGCGGTCAAGGCGACTTATGGTGCCAAGGTCCGTTCTGGTAGGGGTTTGGAAGTGTTGATGAGTGCGTTGAGGAAAGATACTGTTGACCTTGGGGATGGTGTTACGGAATTTATCTATGATCAGGTTAGTTTGCCCATCTCTTGCTTTTTTTAAAAAAAATGGATCAAAGTAAGCTGACGCGAAAGCGTTTCGGTTTAGCCCGTTGGCATCCCGAGCTACCTCATCGCCATCGGTGCAGGCGAACTCACCTACAAACCATTCGACAAGCTCTCTGGCCGGAACTGGAATACCGGCTGCTGGACCGAACCCGGAAACATGGACGCTGCCTATTGGGAATTCCACAAGGACACTGCCAACTTTGTCGCTACCGCCGAGGACCTCGCGTCCGAGTACAAGTTTGGCGTTTACGACGTCCTCTTCCTCCCCGAGTCCTTCCCTTACGGCGGAATGGAAAACTCTTGTCTCACTTTCGCCACACCGACCATCATTGCCGGTGACCGATCCCAGGTAGACGTTGTCGCTCATGAGATTAGTCACTCGTGGTTCGGTAACGGGATCGGGTGTGCGTCATGGCGACATTTCTGGTTGAATGAAGGATGGACGACCTACCTCGAGCGATTGATCATCCGCGCTACCCACGGCGAACAGGCTCGTCAATTGTCTTTTACTGTCGGTCGACGGGGGTTGGTCGATGACCTTGCCCGATTGGAGTCTCGGTTCCAACGATTGGTCGCAGAGTACAAGGATTACGAGGATCCTGATGAGGGGTACAGTCAGGTACCGTATGAAAAGGGCGCAAACTTTTTGTATTACCTCGAACAGACTGTGGGAGGTCTCGAAATTTTCTTGCCGTACATGAAGGATTACGTCAAGACTTTTGAGGGATATGCGATCACCACTGAGCAGTGGAGGGGCCACTTGTTCCATTACTTTGGTAGTTTAAAGAATGGGGAAGAGATAGTGCGAAAGTTGGGCAAGGTTGATTGGGACGAGGTGAGTCATTCCATCTCATATCCTGGGTGTAAAAATATCTAATCGTTATCAAATGATTAGTGGCTTCACGGTGACGGTGGTGATCTTTGTGTTGATATCAAGTACGACGACACGCTGTCCAAAGCTGTAAGTTCTGGATCAAAATCTTTTTATCACGCAGTTCGGCCTCGCTGATATTTTGCGGGGAATAGTGCTACGACCTCGCTGAGAGGTGGAATCATGCCAGGGACAGCGAAGACTTTTCCGATTTCTCACCCAAGGATGTTGAGAATTTCTCTACTACCCAGAAAGGTACAGTCCATCCCCACTCACCTTTTGGTTCTCCCCCCCTCTTCGCACCTGCTAACTCCCGTTACCCCAGTGATCATGCTCGACCGACTCGAGACCTACCCCGCTTTCCCTCCCAAAGCGGTCTCTGCTCTGGATAAGGCCTACTCTCTCTCTTCCACCGGTAACGCCGAGATCGCCCTCCGTTTCTTTGAGATTGCACTCAAATCTTCTGCTGATTATGCCGAAAAGGCGGCCGAATGGGTCGTTTCCAAAGGAAGGATGAAGTTCTGCCGACCAGTTTTCAGGTTGTTGAATGAGCAAGCACCAGAGTTGGCGAAGAAGACGTTTATGGAGCATGCCGGGTTTTATCACCCTATTGCGAGGAAGATGATTGCAAAGGATCTCGGCCTCAAGGTAGAGTAATGTAAGAGTTTATTTTTTGGGGGGGTGGGGGCTACGTTTTTGACAAGCTGTCATGAATTTCTATCTGTATACAGGATATGCTTTAGTGTGTTCGTCGTGCATTCTACATGATTCTAATGTGATCCGCTCAATGCAGGGTCCACCACCCCTTCTACCGCCTTTTCCCCCGCTTTACTCCCAGCCACAGCCCCAGCCCCAACTCCACCTTTCATCCTTCCAACCAGTACTGCCGCTGCCCTCCTAAAGTTCTTTACCTCCTCCTCAGTCGCGAGCCCACACGCCGCCCACCTCACTTTAGCGTTATGATCCACTAAGAAGATGTACCCCAATAGACTGTTACCAAGTCCGAGAGGCTGGATGACGTCGATGGGCGACCAGGAGCCGGTGGAGATTAGATATGTAGGCCACTGGTGTTCAGGGATAATACGTTTGAGGGAAGAGGTGAAGAAGGATACGAGGAGAGATTTGAGAGCGTTGGGTTGATGGTTGATCTGGGAGAGATATATTGTCAATTGGCTGGGTGATATGACCACCGGAGAACAAAAGGAAACACCACAGAAATGGACAGATATCAAGGAGGAGGCTAACTCACAGTAAGATACTGGAAATCCGGGTGCCCTTCCAAATCCTCCAGTACAGGCTGAACGAAAGACTGAACGTGCTCTTCTGATAATCGGGTGGAGATGATAGCCACAAGTGTTGCCTTGCCCCTGAACAAGTCCGTTGTATGGACATTCTGTCCAAGAAGGGATTTACCAGAAATGTCGGGGAAGTAGTTTGCTTTCTATTTTTCCCGTCAAGATTAGTGGTCGAGAAGAACGGATCGGGCGATGGAAAGTACACACGTCTTCGCGAATGAGAACATTCGGCGCTATCCAGAGTTTACCACCCCTTGCTGTTCTAGCTTGATTATAATCGTGGAAATACCCTTGCTTCGCTTCATGTAATCTTTTCAAGTGTCGACTGTCAGTAAAACGATCTGATTGTCGATGTTGGACGCAAGTGCATGCAAAAGGAAAACTCACAATGCCTTCCTCTTGGCTTTCGCACGGTCATCATCGAGCATCTCATCCTTCTTCTGCTGCCATGATTTAGGAGATGAACTGGGTTTGATAGGGGTTCCCGGTGGCCGCTGAAGGGGGGGAATGTCGCCCGAGGCGGGTGATTTACCTTTTGGCTTGGAGTTTGTCGGAGGGGCGGTTGCCAGGAGCCTCGAGGGGCCTGCGAGCGGGGTAATTGGCGCAAGTCGGAGTGCCCGTGGCTGGAATGGGAGTCTGGGAGGCATCCGTGGAAGTGGATATGGTGAACCTGGAAAGAGAAGATGCATCTCAACTCGCAAAAGAACGAATTCGCGGTCTCAGGTATGGAAATAAGATTACGTAATATACAGCTCGTACCAGCGACAACGCTGCCGAACTGCCGCCGGGAGACGACGAAGATGGTTTTCATGATGAAAACGACTGGAAAGGTAACGAAAACAGCACGAACAACAATGATGAGGATACCAGCAGCCCCCCGCTTCGCTTCAAAAGCGAGCACCAGCTCGAGACTGCTAGTGCCTTCCCGACGGGCCACAACAGCCGCCACTTCTTCCGCTCACGTATGTCCTACCATGTTCGAAAGAAACATATTGCTTATCCACCTTGTTGTAGACATTGAACCCTGCTGGAACGGTCACAACACTTCCTAACAAACTTCGTGTTGCTACCGAGTCTATTCCTGGGCATTTCCACGCTGTGGGAGTCTACATCGATGCCGGTAGTCGATATGAAAGTCAGAGGACTAGTGGCGTATCCCATCTTTTGGACAGACTGGCTTTCAAGGTGATTCACAAAATTGTTGTTTCTTAAATCTCGAATGCTAATGCTGTATAAAACTTTAGAGCACAGACAAGCATACTGATGCCCAGATGACCACCCTCATCGACTCTTTGGGTTCACAAGTTACTTGTGCTTCTTCCCGTGAGACCATCATGTACCAGTCAACCGTTTTCCCCCAGTCTCTCCCTCTCGCATTCGAACTCATCTCTTCCACTATCCGACACCCTCTCCTTCTCCCAGAAGAGCTTTTGGCGCAAAAGGAGGCTGCTGCGTATGAGATTCGGGAAATCTGGGCGAAGCCGGAATTGATCTTGCCGGAAATATTGCATACCGTCGCTTTCCGGGACAACACCCTTGGTATGCCCCTGCTCTGTCCTGAGAGTCAGTTGGGCGTGCTTGGAGAGGAGGAAGTTAGAGGATTTATGAGGGACTGGTACCGACCAGAGAGGATGGTGGTTGCTGGTGTCGGTATGCCGCACGAAGAACTCGTCATGCTTGCCGAAAAGTTCTTCGGAGACATGCCCGCTACCACTACCAGCCCTGGATCTCTCCACCCCTCTGTTACTCAAGCGCAACAGCCTTTGGGGAGTAAATCGTTTGCGACCGCGTCTGCTTTGCCCGTCTCTCAAGATTACACCGACCTCGCGCACGCTAAAGCCCAGTATACCGGCGGCGAGCTTTACATGGAAAAGCCAGAAGAAGAATTTGTCCATATTCACATTGGCTTCGAAGGATTGGGAATTCATGATCCTGATATCGTGCGTCTGTTGGCTATTGCTCCTTCTCCATCGCTGACGTGCATCTTCATTATAGTATGCTCTCGCGACCCTTCAAACTCTGCTGGGCGGAGGCGGCTCCTTCTCCGCCGGAGGGCCAGGTAAAGGCATGTACACCCGCCTCTACACAAAAGTTCTGAACCAATACCACGCCGTTGATTTCTGTGCCGCCTTTCACCACTGTTACGCTGATTCCGGCCTGTTCGGCATCTCAGCCTCTGTGTATCCCCAATTCGCGTCTAGGATAGTTGATGTCATGGCGGGACAACTGCATGCGTTGACGGGACCCATGTTTGGTGGTGTGGAGGAGAAGGAGGTGAGGAGGGCAAAGAATATGTTGAAGAGTACTTTGGTCATGGCGCTGGAGAGTCGCTTGACTGCCGTCGAAGGTACGTGTCTTTATACTTTACTCTCTCTTTCCGCCCAGATTCCCCATAACTTACCATTCACTCCTCTCCATTTCCACTCATTATAGATCTCGGTCGTCAAGTACAGATCCACGGCCACAAGGTCCCTGTCGAAGACATGTGCGCCAAGGTCGATGCGCTCACTATGGCGGACCTCCACCGCGTCGCAAACCGTATTTTAAGACCGGGCAACTCGTCAGAAGGGAGGGTGAATTACGGATTAGGATCGGGCAAGGCGACGGTAGTGGCGCAGGGACCAGGATTGGGTGCGTTGGGCGACGTGAGACGGATACTGAAGGATAGGTGGGTGTTGGGTGTGTAAAAATGAATGGAAGGTTAGAGTAGTGGAAGTGGAATAGAGAAACAGGGAAGAGGCATTTTTGTATTACTAGACTTGGTAATCAATCAGCATGAATGACCACCGATCAAACACATCATCCAATCTTATGTTCATTCCCTGCCTTGCCCAACAAAATCGTAAACATTGAATGCATGGCAATTATACTTGTCAAATTGCACAAGAAGCTCCCACATAGCCTTTTATAAAGTACCGGGCGCGACAAACCCCTTTAACATCTTTCAAAGATCCTAAACAAGTCCGGCAAATCGGCCAGTTGATTGACATGCGTCATACAGCTCTTTGGCCATACTGTGTGCCGTCTAAAGCTGGGGAACAAGACGTGCTCGAGCTGCCAGAGCTGATGCTGAATCTCTTCCGGGGTGGGCTCTACACCCTCTAACTCGTCTCCGGTCATGTTTTCATCTTTAGTGTGCGGTGGAGGGGGTTGGTCTTCAAAAGGCCGAGGGGAATAGAAGAATGCGAGTTCGCGAAGGAAAGTTTGGAAACATTCCTTTTCATTATCCCAGTCCACCTACATGTCCCGTCCATTAGTTCACTTTAAATTACAGTACATAAAGCACCGTGCATTCGTCACACAAGACGAGGGGCAAACTCACTTGTGTTCCAAGGCATAGTAAGAAGTGAGGCAACCGATCCAAATTCGGAGTATATCCTTTCAACAACATAGGGAGGGTCTCCACTTTTCCGTCTTCAGTAATGAGAAGGGAAAAATATTCGTCCAGCATTTCCTGACGGTCTCTTAACAAGCTTGCGATATACTGAGAAGAAAAGGATTAGGAACCAAGAGCAGCATGAAAAGGAGCGTAAACATGGGCCAAGAGACGTACATCCACAACACTTTCTACCTCCAACCCTGCTTCAAGCAGCCCAGGCTCGTCCTCTGCCGCTAACGTCAAAAGCTCCTTCAACTGTGGGGCAGGATCAAGGCGTATACGGTTAAATGCGCCGAACTGCCGAAGACCAAGTTGATAAAAATGTTCATCACTTTACAATGTGGATCAGGGTTAGCATTTTGGACAATTAGGTTTCCTCCTCGGAGTGGGAGCTCACCCCAATGAGCCATGGTTGACAAGGAATAGCTTCGTGCTATGCTGGATAAGCGAAAGGCATTGATATCGATCGACAACTCCGACGAAAGCATGCCGTTGAAAGATCTCGTGAAGCTCTGTCAAAATGATCAGTTTCCTCAAGAACAAGGACATAAGAAACAGGAACCCACCAGCACTTCCATCCCTCTTGACTGCCCTTCTCAAAGATTGGATACTTGTAAAATGACATACGCTCTCCTCAATCTCCTTCGCTTTCCCTTTCGCACTTTCCCCTTCATCCGCGAAAACTTGTTCTCTTTCCCCTTCTTCTGCTTGTCCCTCGTCGTCGTTATCATCGTCCAGTACTATGGACTCATCACCTTGAAATTCTGGATCAACATTCCTCCTTTTGGAAGGTCGTTCTTGTTCCTGCAATTCTCCGTCTTCGACGAAACCGGAGAGTTGGGAGGGGTCAATGACAGTGAACATGGAGTCGAGGGTACGGTTGGACGGGTCCATGCGGACTTTATAGTTTGGAGCTGCTTTGCGGGTAGAGAATGATGCAGATGCTATAGTGGAATTTGAACTTTCACGTTTTCCTAAAGGTGTAGGGGCACCAGGAAGCAGAGTCTATGGCAGATATGTAAGCCATATTGTTGAGAATGAAGTGAGGGGAAAAGAATTACTTGAACGGTGAAAGAACGCGAGAGGTTGGCACCTTCTAGAGCGGTTTGAACGGCTTGCACGACAGCGTCGACAATTTCATCTTCATTGAGAAAACGGACCTCTGACTTTGTGGGATGTACATTCACGTCAATTTTTGCGGGGTCAATTTGCAGACTAATGTCATACGATTAGTACTGTCCATGACATTCGTCAAAAAACACGTACCTGAGATATGCCCAGGGCGAAGCACCTTTTGGGAGGTACGAGGTGTAGTGGCCTTCTACAGCTTTCTTCAATTTGTTCGAATCGACTAGCCTATCTGAATTGTGAAGTGAATGAGCATCTTTCAAGGCGTACATGATAAATAACTCACTATTAATGAAAAGTAACCACCCCCCCTTCTTCGACCAGCTACTATTCGCATTACTCACCCAGCCTTTTAGCTTTGCACCTAGCCTAGCAGGCTGCAGTTCAGACTCTGGTATTTCTAGCAACTCATTGGCCAGTGCGGATGTGTAGAGTGCCGCGATATTCGCCTTGGTATTCGAACCGACCTGGGTGGCAACATCAGGTAAAGCAGTGCCGGCCTTTTTGCATACCCACGCAACGTGAGGATTATGAATGGCATATTTGGTGACCACGTCGATAATACGGTTATATTCGTCTGAGGTTGACTTGAATGCCCGCTTACGAAGTGGCATGTTGTAGAAGAGATCTGCAGCCTAGCGTCCACGGTGTATGAGCTTCACCTTTTTGCGCCCTTAGGGTGGGAAGCTTACCGTGATGACCGTTCCGTCATTGGCAGCCGCTGGCTTCGGGTCTGCGGTACCTCCAGGCTTTGCTGGGATCAAGCTGCCATCTTGATAGTGAGCTCTGGCAGGACCATCAGTTGGTTACTACGCGTACTGTCCAGATTTACCACTCACTTCCAGCCACACCCCTCGTTTTTGGTCTTCGTAACAACTTCGACGTGACTGCAGTAACTTATACTTGCAAGAGCTTCGCCTCTAAAGCCATATGTCCCTAACGACTGGAGATCCTCAAACTTTTGCAGCTTTGAAGTCGCGTAGCGCTCGCAAAGAAGGGGCAAGTCATCTTTGTTGATGCCATGACCGTTATCGGTGATTTGCAAGAGCTTCAGACCTCCATCCTTGACTGAAATCTTGATAGATGTAGAGCCTGCATCTAGAGAGTTTTCAAGGAGCTCCTTGATAGCATTTGACGGTCGATGAATAATCTGCAGTAGTATTGTACGCGTCAGCTCGAGCAACATTACCGACGCGTCTTGGCCTCACCTCGGCAGCAGCGATCTGGTTGATTACATCTTTTGTAAGCCTATGTATGGGTTTCGGGCCCTCGGGTTCAATTTCTTCTACTTCTGGCCGTAGATCGATGTCCATAGAATCCTCTGACATGGCATGTTGCGTGGGAAGCATCGTGCAGAAGGAATATAAAACTTGAAGGTAAAATGGCTGCGCGAGCAGAAACGCGAGTGATGACGACCAGGGTTCCGATGACGATGAGAACCTTTCGGATAACATTAAATTATCGAGATCCATCTTTCCGACACTTTGCCTCTTTCTTCTATTTTTGTAAACCCATTCGCATCTGCAGCTACTGAAACAATCCAGCATGCCGCTGACGGTAAACGAACCTCATCACCACCGCATCAAGCGCCATTACACAGTCAGAAAGTCTCCATATCTTGTCTCGCTCGTGTTGTTACTCGCAGCAACATCTCTCACTTTGTTGAACATCTATGTGCGTGCCGACATTGCCTTACGATGGTGGGAGGCGTTCTCGAAGATGGATGTCTGACCAAAAATGACGTACAGGTACCCAGACTCATCCATGTCAAGGGGCGAAATCCAGGACCGACCACATTCGAAACGAGGTAAGTCTGGACGCAAATACATGCTACGCATCAGCAAGCACTGCAAAATTGTTGACCATGATAAATGGACCCCTACAGGTATGGCCTTTACAAACGGTAGGTTGTGAATTATCTCATTCGCCACTTCGCACCACGTTCGGCCGATGGCTGACCCGCAGCCTGTTTTCCCAAGCTGCACTCGCTCTCTAGCTGTACCAAACTCGACGCTTGCTTTCCTCGAATCAGCCCACCCTCTTCCCACTGCGGTTGATCTGCCGTTGGTGGATATTTTTGGTATCGAGGGACCTACTGGCGACCCTTCGAAAGGCGCTGGGAATCAGTGGGTCTGTCAGAATTTCCCTACCAGGTCAGAGTGTCAGCAATTTGGCGAGAAGTTTTGTGTTCTCTGGTCAACATCCGGCTACGCAGCTCAGCTTTCTCTTGTGCCATGCCTTGCCAGCTTGATCAGCCTACTTTTCATCTTTTTGCACAGGGGTTAGTTCATCCTTGTTTCCGTGTCCGATTTGCGTCAGCTGACAATCGGGGGAATGATAGGAGAGCGTACGGCCAGAGCTAAAGCTCGTCGCCAGCAATGGAAGCTCGTCTCGGGCACCATGCTCATCCACTGCCTTTTGCAAGTGTTATCCATCGCCTTGATTTTGCACGTTTTCAGGACCGATGCTAGGTTCGAGAGTAAAGGCAGTCATTTGGGTAAGCGTCCCATCCACATCTATCCTTTTTTTTTTTCCAAGTCGCTCACAGCTTTTCAGACCATTCATTCAATTTCGGAGTCGCCTCAGCCGTTGTCTCTCTCACACAAGCTCTTCTTTTGACGTTCACGGGTCTTGCAGCTCGTACGTTTCCTACTCTTTTTATATGCTGCATCATTCTCCGCTTTCCCTCTTCCATGAACTGACACAAGCGCAGGCGCGGGCAAACCTTGGGCAGCAGGCCAGTCCGCACTCAAATCACGTAATCACCGCCGTACCCGTTCCGGACGAGTTGTCCTTGTCCCCGAGGGTACCCATGTCCCGCCACACGAGGCTGTTACTGTTGGTGAGGTACGGGCCGTCCAGGAAGTTGGTGAACCGAATGAAAGCACGGGGTTGCTGGACGGACATGAAGAGAGTGTGGCGGGTGGTGGGAGCCAAAGAGCGACCGATACCGTTTGATGTCATTTTTGAAATGTCAAGGAAAATGTGGAATGGGAGGGCCAGAGACCTTGTTTAGAGTCGAAAATAATGGTTCGAAAATGATTTGTGGACTGTAGCAAAAAATGTTTCAAAAAATAGCTCCCTTAATGTATCTAGACGTATTCCTCTTTATAACTGATCGTGATCCACTTCGAAATGGCAGTGTTATCTGTACAAGTCTAGCAGCCCAGCATGGAAAGTAATTTTGTACATATAGATGTTTATGGCCAGCCACACAGAGTAACATGCACAACGATACGGATCCTAGAGACAGAAAGAAAGAGTAAAAGAGAACAGGAGATACTAGGTACCAAAAGATGATCCCTGTCAAACCATATGGGCGACAAAAAAGTCCTGGGAATTAGGAATAGCAATAACTGGAAAATACGAAAGGAAAAGGCCACGAAACAACGAAAATGGGAGAAAAAAATGGTGAACAGCAGATGCGATGATGAATATGTGGAAATTGTTGTTGGGCGATTGGGCAGTCATAAGTGTATTAGTGTCGGTTGGTATCATTATGTACATTTGATTTAGGATCGATCTGAAGAATCTGCAAAGTAGATTAGACTTTTTCCAGACATGCGATCAAGAGTACACTCACTAAGCAAAGTAGTGAGTATAAATACGTGACTCGGGATGGATAGGCATCTCAAGCTTGAACGCGTTCAACCTGATCTCAAGATCAGCTCCATGTGTCACAAATCCTACGCCAGTTAACAGAGAACTCACTCTTGCTTGATGGCCATAGCCAGCTCGGGTGTCAATCGGTTACATGTAGCCGGTTCGCTCCTCCTATCATAGGTCAAGCAGTCATATGTAGTATACACTGCGCATTCCGGCGCCCACAATAACCTCTTTCTTCCAGGAGCAGTCATGCTTCTTGGAGGTGCATGGTGGGTGGAAGGTGTCATGAAAGATAACGTCGGAGCAGAGGTGTTTTGGACGGGGAGCTGGTACATCCTTTCCGGAGCAGGAGAGACCTGTTCAGGACTGGAAGTTGGAAGGGATGGGTTTTTGGAATCGTCACTGGGATGCAAGAGCTGCTCAAGGCCATCAAGGCGTGCAGGATCGGAAGGAGGAAGGCGAGCCAAAGGTCCTGGCTTGGCAGAAATGGCTTCGTGGGTAGAGTTGGATCTCGGTCGATTGTTCGTTTCTTCATCCTGCGAAGAATAGGACGACGACTCTGTGATTTTCAAATCAGTCAAGATGATCCTTCACAGTACAATACAGACTTACGCTTCAAGATCCCTTTCTTCGGCACCGCATTCTTATCAATGTACGCATTACCCCAAGTAGCCTTGAACTCTGCATCAGCTTCGTCGGATAACCTTGTCCTTCCCATCGTCATCGTGAGATCTTCCATTGTATCGCCTTCATCAGAGGAATCATCCTCGCTATCATACTCGTGCTCGGTCACCGCGACGGCATGTACGAGGGTAGGTGTCTGTCTAGGCTGAACGTGAACGACTTCAGGCCCTAGATTGGGACCTTCGTGAGGTACAGCAGCAGTGACGCTTTCTATGTCCCCCACAACATCCTGGTTGGGTGTAGACTTGGCTGCGACATTGTCGTTTTGCCTTTGAGCGGCTTCGGCGCGAGAGCGGAGGGTATACTGTCGGGCAAGCTTGGCAGCAGGAGTTAGACCAGCAAGGGCACGGTCCTCTTCGTCATTAATGAGACGTTCAGGCTCAGCAGTAGCGTGGCTGATAGCAGCGGGTGCAGCTTCGCCCTTGCTTTTACTCTTTTTCTTTTTTTCTTTTTTAATCTTCTTGACTTCTTTCTGGGGTAATCCGGCATCCTCATCCTTGGGCTTTTCTTTGAAAATTCTGGAAATACCCATCAAACTTCATCATCGTCAGCTGACAGTATCTAACCTCTTCAGGACTTGCACTCACCTATTCCTTTTCGCCAACTTTCCAATACTCCCCATTTTCCTGATCATCATACTGGCAGAAGAAACCGTCGAGCTCAAAGAAATGTTATCTGTCGACATATTCTTCATCCTAAACAGACTTCTCTTTCCCTTGCTCTTCGTCTCATCCCCGATCGTTGCTGTTCGTTCTGTTCGTTCCGTGCCGGCCAAGCTGACTTCGCTTCCCGCAGCAGCAACATTCGCAAAAGGCGCAGAAGGCGCAGGCAAATCGTGAGGGGGTGTTACAGGAGGAGTAGCAGATCTAGTAGATGTTTCAGAAGGCGATGAAAAAGTCTGAGGAGGGAGTGAGCGTTTGACAGGGGAAACAAATTTCTTTTGCTCCTTCAGATTCTTTTCCGATTTATTGAATATCTTGCTCTTAAGGCCAGACTTGCTGCCTTTTTCTACAGTTTCAGGCGTTGTAGAGTTAGATAATGGAGATGGACGGGCGTTGGTGGCGTTCGTGATAGGACCAGGATATAAGGGAGTCGCTGCACGGACGGTAGGAGGCTTGGAAGAAGCAGCAGAGGATGAGCGAGAGGACGGGCTGTTTTCACGATCAGATCTATCACTCGAGTGGGAGTTCCTCCGCATTTCAGTGTTCAAACGTGCAGGCGGAACAAAAGAAGCTACTGAAGGGTCAAGCTCTGATGTAGGAACCGTGGGTGGGTTGAGAGTGCTAGGAGTAGAAACAGGAAATGTCCGTTGATCCGTCGCATCGGGCGCTGACGGTGATCTAGGGAGGGAAGATGGTTGCGGATCTGCTTTGCTAGGCATAGAAGCCGAGCGCACCTGTTCACGGGATGCAACACGAGACGGTCCTCGTTTGTAATGGTGGAATGGTTGTTGTTGTTGTCCTTTGCCGTGCGGCTTATTCTGCCCTTGTGAAGCAGCGTACGATGGGTCAAAATAACCTTCACTCATACTGCCGCGTCTCTCATACTCTGCAGAAGCAGGAGGGGTGGGTACTGTTTGATGAGCTCCTGTTACAGATGCCATCATCATATGCTGATAAGCATTTGCCCACGCCGCAAAGTCTGCTTGGGACTGTTGAAACTGTTGGAAACCAGGTTGGCCGGAATAGCCGTGGAATGGAGGGGTGTGGAATGCAGAAGCGGGAATGGCGGCGGTAGTCCAAGATTGTGGCTGAACCGAATAAAACTGTTGTTGAGGAAAGCAACCAGGATACGATTGGTTGTAGGGAGAGGCTTCAGAATCACCAGAACCGGAACGATTGTGTGGTGCAGGATCGCTAAAAGGTGTAGCTGATCGGGATCGACTTTGGTCGAAAGACGGTGTACGGTCCATGGAAGGGCGGTGGACTACGGTAGGCATGTGAAGCACGGCTGCCATAGTGCTATATAATTGTCTGTGAGCAAGCGTCAGGTTGATTTTCGTGAGCACTCACTTGATGGCCGGTATTTACTCAGATATTGTCCTCCTGTCTAGTGACGAGGTGACTTTACAATTAAACTGCGTAAGTATTTAGCGAGATTTCTAGCTGAGAAGCAGACAGGGGAGCGAGAAAAAGATGAATGAATGAATGAATCAAAATTCAAACATGGTTGGCGGAACGCCGCAGGCCTGGGCTGGGTGGACAACGGAGCCACCCACGGACCTCCTTCAAGATCGCTGCCTTTCGAGATGCATGTGGAGCAGTTCGGGAGATAGCGCAGTCCAAAAACGACATCGTAGCATAAATAGAACGTAACGACTTACTTTTACAAGTCCTCTTGACGGTATTCCGTGGAGAGGCAGTGTTACAATGGTCGAAGTAAGCGTGAAGAGTGAGGGCGCTAAAAGCTAAAGTACCGTAAGGTTCTACCGTTCGTTTCGTTAATCGTCTACGAAAAAGAGTGTGTCAGAATAATGAGGATAAGCTGTGTGAAAGAATATGGAAGATAAAACACAACAGGAAAATGCTAATGCAAAGCAAAGAAGCGAGAAATGGAGAATGAGATGGGGATGATGAAGGAGGACGTGTGTTGTGATTGTTGTGTGCGACAACGCTAGTGGAAGGAGTGGGTGTTCAAACAGGAAGGAGAGTCTCAGGACCGCAGCCTGGATGGCGGATATAGGGTAGCAGACATTATAGAAGGCTGGTATGTATCGCCTGGAGACGAGTAAGACAACAAGACGTCTAGTCGCCCACTACACTATCCTTGCGAGTCTTGACCTTCCGCCATCAAGCAGTAATAGAACGCGTCTTTCCGAGCAACTCTCCATTCTCAAAGTCCCAAGGGACAGCATGAGTATAGCGTTTGCGTATTTCTGACGGTCGTAACGGGCCCATGCACAGTTGCCAGTCTCACATCAAGAGTTCCCATTTTCGGGACACAACACGAAAATGCTACCGCCCGAAAGATCATCTCTCTCAGGTAACTCAAACACCGCCATAAAACGCATGCACAACAGTTTCTCGCCTTCGCTCTGGATAGATTCTCGCAGAACCTTCTCACGACCGATATGCAAAGAAAGACAAACTCACGAGCTGCGACAATATTATCCTTCAAATCTAACACTCGATGTCCAACTTGTTTTGACCTCCGAAACAGATCCTTCCCTATTTCGTCCACGTGACGAAACTTCTTGTCAAGCGCTCGATATTGCCGGTGCAGTCGAAAAGTCGACTGTCTCAATGATAAATGTCGCTGCTTGAAAATTGTTACCAAATAGCCCAAGCCATTCAAACAATTAGAAGACAAGAGAGAAGACGACTTATTTTGTAACAAAGATCTGTTCGTGGTTGTCAAAAGGTCCACCCAAATCTCGAGAAATGGTTAGGTCCGTGTGACTTCGACCCTGACCCCCCCCCGCTACGGCCGCGTCAACAAAAGAAGCTCGATAAAAACGTTCTCAGGCTTGCACTGATTTCTCATGCCGCTGAATACACTGATATGAGCCATTTATTTCATTCTTTTATGTTCTTATGCATCTCATAGCTAACATCCTTCAGAAATTCATATCAGATGATAGCAATCATATCCACAAATGATTCGATGTACCCAATTTGTGTGCTTAGTCTCTCAAAAAAGTCAACGAGAGGTGACGTAAGTGGCAGGCGCGTTCCAACGACTGCGAGGAAGTCACAGCTTTATGTCTTTCATTCGTATCGTCCTTTAAATGTATGTCATGCCTTACTCGCAGGTTCAGAGAGGGATGGAAGGGATTACGGCAAGGGCAGATGGGATATTTATACCAGCATGCGGCAGGGGAGACAAAAAGGGAATGGCGGAGAGAAATTGCAGGTTTCCCAGGGTGTAGTCACGAGACACGCGAAAGAAAAACAGGCGCGAATTTTATTTCAGCGTATACCGACCGGGCGCCGTCATAACAACTCAAGGATGCAGTGGAATACGAAGTAAGGGAGGGCCAGTAACTCTTTATTCGATGGCTCAGAACCCCTTACTTGGTGGTAAAAAAAAAAACAGAAGAAGAGTACTTCAAAATACAGAGCAGAATGCTCCTCGGCACAACACGTCACAAAAATCATCAACAGCTTACAAAATGTGATGTTGCGTGCTGTCCTCATCAATCACCTACGTACTATCACCATCTTCTGGCTTGCTCATTATACCTCATCGTCCATCCGGAAATGCGCAGCTGGAAGTCGCTATTTCGGTCCTTGCCCAATGCATGTGGTGTCGAGCTTAACAACAATTTAACACTCAATCATCCTCCATTCTTCTTTTACATGACCAATCCAAATCTGGAGGGACTGAGGTACAAGTCATCACTAATCTCACTTTTCCTCGGTCACTGAGCACATATATTACACCACATACTCTATATGATATCGAAAGATTTGGAAAGAACCCTCGATGGCTTGAAGCTTACTATATGAAGCTCAAGAATCTATTCCAGATCAATAAAATGTCGACTCACTTCTAGATGACATGATGGATGATGCTACAGCTCACAGCGAAGCAGAGAGCAGTGTCTTACTAGATCAATTAATCACGCCAGGGGTGTTCGTTAGGTACCCCAGGGGCCAGATCTTGTGTGGGAGGTTGTCAGTGAAGGTTGATGTTGAAGAAAAGAGGAGGGCATTGTTTTAGAAGGGCGTGGTGTGCAGACAGCGTGGTAGATATATATAGAAGCATCGAGATGTTGAGAGAGATCCCCGAGCGATGGATATCATGTAATAACGCTTCTTGGGACACTTCTTGTAACCTTTCGTTTTAGATCACTCAATCTCATAATATATTCAGCCCAGCAGCTCAAGCTTCCCAGGTCTATCACATCACATCCCCTGTAGCCGTTCGTTTCCTCACGAAGGAGCTCTCTCAGCAGCGAGCAGGCGTAGAGCGTAGCATGACATCATTACTAATACGTTCCAAGCATAGTTAGAATCCTGAGACGTTTTCCTGGAACCACCCCAGGCCGAACTGTTCCTGTCCAGGGGTTCAAGGGACAATGGGATACGAAGAAGGCTAATGGGGCCCAATGAAAACTGGGAACTACTTGGCTGCATGGGAGTTGTCGGCGACAGCCGACTTCTTATTTTTTTTCCGCCGTCGTTTATTTTTTGTTGTCCATGCCTATGTGCGCGTGGCGCGTTGTCGCGGAGGCCGACCGAAATGTGGAAGAACCGTCGCACAAACTACACCAAGGAAGAGAACGCTTCTCTATGTATTGTACATGGAGCGCATCCCTTGATTGCTGCATAATGTGTACTATGGATTTGGAGCCTGTGAGCGAATGAAAAGGGAATTGGAAGGATGTTACGGACAAATATGCAGAAATAATGATGTCCAGTTTCTACGAAGATCGTTTTGAAACCAGCAGCAGTTAGTAGACGAGCTCTCCAGGGAAAAAGCTAGAGAACTTTTAAATTTATTATATGCACCTGGCTTCCGGCTATCCGCCAAAAATCCACCTATGATGAAACAACAACAACGGCGGCGGAGGAGCAACAAGGGCAGATGAACACCCTACATGTTGGAGCTACCGGCAATAATAGAACAACAGTCCTGCGGAGAATGATGTAATTGCGACAATAGTTACTAACCTCCACCGGGAATCTCCGAACTGCAATTGTATGATGGCACATAAGGCTGAACATCCTTTTATGACGTTCTGAAGCTGTGTGGAATTTTCAATCCTCATCATCGCCGATCCTTTGCCACAAAATTCCTGACTAGGCACACGTATATATATGATCCACCTCGCTTGGACGAGAAGTCATCCACATTGTCTTCGACACAACAACCACAAACCAAAAAATCCCCCAAAGCTGAAAAGCTACTCTACCCATTCGAACTTGCCTTAACAGCTGTATTAGTCCCATACGTATTTCTTACCATGTCTCAGCCAGAAGCCCAACAGAAAAAGTGCGTCCCATCTCATATCCACCGATCTATATCTTATATGGCCACTGACTTTTCATCACAGAGAACAGAAGCAAGATCAGGCTCCCCCTACTCCTCATGAGGATGAAAATCAGCCTGACGACAATGATAACCAATCTGAAAACAACGACCAGCCTCCAAAAGAGCCTCAGCCCGAACCCCAACGACAAAAAAAGAAGAAACCACAGGGTCGCGGCGGCAAAGGTCCTCTTCCGGACGTAAAAGAAGCTACTAAGCCCGTCCAGAATGGCACCGATACCGCCGAGGGTGCCCTGAGTGGGGCTGGCGATACTGCTCAAGGTGCCGTCGGTGGAGCGACGGACGGCGCCACAGACCAAGCTTTGGGGCCTCTTAAATCTCGACGTAAGCCTCTTCCTAATGAGCTTGCCGACACTGCCCCCGAAGACCAGCCTGGCGGTGGTAAGGACAAGGAAGAGAAGGGCAGTTTGAGGATCAACATCTCTCTGGATTTGGATGTCGAGGTTCATTTGACAGCGAGGATTAAGGGTAAGTCTCATCCTTGGCTGTCGTTTTTGCCTAATGCTGAGCAACATTCACAGGTGACATTACTATTGGCCTGCTATAAGCCTTTTAATAGGAGTGGAGATATGATCAGAAGCCGTGAGGAGTAATGTGTAGCGATCTAATAATTTTAGTTGTCTTGCCCATAGAAGCTGTTTAAAGCGCATGTAGCATACTTCTTGCCGCTTTCGCCCATGCATGACCATCATCCTTGCGCACTGCTTACCAGACGGCTCTGGCGAGTATGTTTGACTGACATTACCGTGAGACACCTGTCCAGTCCCAGATTGCGAGCAAATGGTAAATAGTCCTTGCATGCTGTGAGATGGTAGTATATGCTAGATGCTAGCATGCACCCGCACTCTAGAGTGTGGTGTTACAATGTCTGCGGTGATCCACGACATTCTACGTCGATACCTGCGGAAAAAAGTGAGAAGTTGAATCGTGGATTGGAGATTGAGTGGTGCCGTTACGTCATAAGTCATAATAAACATTCGGATTGTTCCTCAAGTGCCCCACCTTTTTATGCCGTCATGCAGGGTCCGCCATGTTCGGCGGCGGAGAAATAGAAGTGCGACGCTCTCTCTGCCACTGTGCACTTGTTTGTTTGACAGTCTATACACTATGCCGATAACGAATAGCTCTAATCAAGCAAAAAGATCCGGCTAGTATTCAAGAACAGAACAAGAGGAGCCACGACATATAGGTGGATAGCTACAGAAACATTGGCAACTTGAACAGTCACCAGTACATCCACACTCAAAAGTGCAATGGTATTAGGCCTCTTGACAGCTATTGCCGCCTGCCCAGCCATCATTGGTACGACCGAGGCAATCCAGCAAGGACAAAAGGCCAATGCTCGCGAGCAACATCGAGGGCGAAAGACCAACCTCACAATAAAACTGCCTGGCGCACACAGCTACAAAGCCAAATTTGAGGGCTGTATGGTCGTCTTACAGGATAAGAAGGTAAGTAACATTCCTCACCGAGCTCTAATGTTGAAGCTGACAGGACTGACATAATTATCAAACAGCTCTACGTTCAGCACGCTGGTTGTGAATCTCTCGCCTACGCCCACCCTTTTCAAGGGTATTACCTCCCACACCCACAAAATCAATCACGTTGGAAAGGCGCGGGTTGGAAAGGGGAAGGGATGGTTACCACCATCAACGAAGATAACATGCTCAATTGGGCTTATGTCGATGCTGATACGTATGAGCTTAAACACGGTATCCGTGTCGAAGCGCAAGACCATCTCACGGGACCATGGGACTGTACACAGATTGATCGGCGGGTGACGTTTGAAGGATGGGAAGGGTTCGTGTTGGTACAAGAGGATGAGGAGAAGGATCTTTGGGCGCTGTATTTCGATAAGGATGATGACGGTCTAGCTGGGGAAGGGAAAGTAGGAGATGTACAGGCAAATGGAGGGAAGAGAAAGAGAATGTTAGAAGTGCAATTGGTGAGGACTGAGATGGAGAAGACAAGGTACGATGCGTTGATGGAGAGGAGAGAGAGAATACAGGCGTTACAAGCGAAGACAAAGGAGCAGCAAGAATGATCTGGAAGGGTGAGTGCAAAGTACGCCGTTGAGAATGTTGTCGATGCTGAGAGCTCATTGTTAGTGATCGTATGCATGTAATTTGCAGTGAGAAAATTGTGCATGAGGGGGTGGCAGGGAAACCATGGACGGACAATCAATTTACGATCTCATTGAAATGACTATCCGCAACATTTTGTAGCATAGATATAGCATGTACACAGTAAAAAACCAGTATACGGCCGGTTTATCCAACTTGCGTCGCCAAGGAGATCATGTTGAACATGTGATGACATCTGATTTATCCAAACAAGACGCCAAATGCATGCAAAGACCCCCTGCTTTTACTCATGTCAACAGGCATCTACGCTCTATCATGCCGATCCATCTCTTCCCTAGGGGACCCTCCTACGCCCAAATATTAGCAAATGGATCCCTCTCATCCTTCTCCTTTTTGGGCTGCGCTTGGTTCATCCCAAAGAATCCGCCGCCCATACCGGCATCCCCACTAGACGTGCTAGCCCATGGGTCAGAAGGGGAAGCCATAGAGGTTTTTGCCTGTGTCCATGGATCAGAAACCATGTTGTTCACGCTTTGTTGTTGTTGTGGCTGAGCGTACGCCTGAGTGGGTTGGGTCTTCTGCGTAGCTTGGGCGTGCTGGGGAGCGCCCCAGGCGTTCTGGTCCATTTGCAGTCCACTCCACTTATTACCCACTGGTATCCCCAACTGAGTCCCGTCCGAAGGCACGGCAGAGGTGATACCACCTTGCCAAGAGGCGTAGGGGCTTGTGGCTTGGACGCCACTTGGTGTAGCGTTGAAGAAACCACCTGCCAAATTGGGTTGTTGGGATTGGATGGCAGAAGGGGAAGGAGACGAGAAGAGGGACATGATGTCCGCTTTGGCTGATTGGGATTTGTTGGAGATAGGTCCAGAGGCGGGCGGGGAGTTGGAAAGGGGCGGTGCAGAGGGAGTACGGAAGTCGAGGTCAAAGATATTGGAAGCTGAGGAAGGGGCGGGCTGAGCAGGGGCAGGTGCAGTAGCGATTGGTGCAGGTGCTCTAGAGCTGGCAGCAGGGACAGCCGCAGGTGCAGGAGCTGGGTCATCAGCAAAGAGATCAATGATAGGCGCTTGGACGGCAGATGTAGGCTTGGAAGGGGTGGCTTTGCTGGAAGCTATGCTCCTTGACAGCAAAGGGTGGGTCTTGGGTAAATGGGCGGGGACGGGGGGCGCCGCAGAGGAAGAAGTGGAGGAAGGAATAGGGGCAGGGGATTTTGTCTGATGGGGTGGGGGAGAGACGACACCCCCAGTGCTTTCATTCTCGAGAACACTGGGGTCGGGTGGAGGAGGTCCGTCCATTGCCCAACGGCGAGTCTCGTATTTTGACCGAATGAAGGACTCAATTTTGCTAGAAAGATTAATCAAGGTGAGCTGGACTATTTGGATAGAGAACTGCCTTCCCAATACGCACTGGTCAGATGGTATATGCCCCGCTTTGAGATGCCTCTCCCAATACATGTTGGCACGCTTATTTCCCCATTTTTGAATTGACTATATGTCCCATCAAGCTCATTAGAGCCTGTTCAAGGTATATTTCGGACAACTTACCTCCATTTGCTCGGGCGTCCATATGTCGAGATCGATAGACTTCACTTTACTGATATGCGTCCCCATTGAACGGTGAATACCGGAACACCGGATACAGAGGAAGACACCCAAATTCCATGATGCCCATCGTGTATCTGTAGATAGTGTTAGGAAGGTTGTCAGTAATGCATCCTTCTCTCTTCCTTAATGGATTTGCGCACCATTTCGCTTGCAATCGGCACAGTTCTTATTGCCAGGCTGCTTCACGAGCTCACGGAGGATCTTCGCGTGGCGCTCCGTCGTGGATTTGTCTGGGAGACTCCGTCAGTGTCTAGCCAAAACAGGCCATCTAGTTGCTCACCCTGTCTCGTCGACATTGTTTCGCTTTTGCGTATCGAATACAGAGATCAGTTAGTGCATGGATATATATCTATACGTCTGGTCGAATGCTTCTCGCCATCTTTAGCTGCTCACGCCTACTTAATAATTCCTGAGACTTCCAAGGCGCGCCTTATTATTTCAAGTCGGTGAAATCCGAACTTATTTCCTTTTTTTATTTGTTTTTTTGTTGCTCCAATTTGAATATCTTCGTTCACGTCCGTCCAACGACATTCATCTTTATAGATCACAGGTCAAAATGCCGGAAATACCGAACTCGGACAGTACTCTCGGTAGGTCCCCCAAAAACTAAACCGTTCATAGCTAACCGTGGCCTCAGATGGTTTCGTCCAAGCCTTTGTGATGATCGTCGTTTCCGAGATTGGAGACAAGACTTTCCTTATCGCCGCCATTATGGCGACGAGGCATCCCCGAATGACCGTGTTCGCCGGAGCTTTCGCGAGCTTGGTGGTGATGAGCATGTTAAGTGCCGCTTTGGGACGTGTAATCTTAGGCTTAATACCTAAAGTACGCCTACAAATCTTTCTGTTGAACGTAAATCCCATGGGAAAGAGCTAAAATTATGCTCTTATAGCTTTGGACTCTTTGGGCTGCATCCGTCCTCTTTTTTGTATTCGGTGCCAAAATGCTTCAAGAAGCTTTCAGCATGGCATCTGGCTCATCCCACATCCAAGATGAAATGCGTGAGGTCGAAGAAGAACTGGAAGAAGACTCTGCCGTCCACGATTCTCACAATGCGCGAGGGACCACTATCCTGTTGGAATCCGTCGAAGCCGGTACTGGTACTCGAAGCCCTCGTGTATCGACTTCAAGGCTTGATCGAAGTGCTTCCCCTCGCCCTAGCAGATCAGGACCCTCAATCCACTTCCCGTTATCAGGAGGTAACAATGTCGGACCTTTGGAGAAGGGCAAGCATTGGACTATGGTGTTGAAGGAAAAGATTAGGACGACTTTGCAGATGACCACCAACCCTGTATTTGCGCAGGCATTTGTACTTACCTTCCTGGGTGAGTGGGGAGACCGAAGTCAGATTACCACTATCGCGATGGCTGGTGCTCATGTACGTGCTTGCATTTGCCTTGAATTCAGTATTGAAAAAGCTGATGAAATGCTCACAGAGTGTGGCCGTCATTGCTTTTGGGACAATCGTGGGTCACGGTGTATGTACTTGCGGTGCTGTCTTGGGTGGACGATATCTCTCCACAAAAATCTCTGTTAAACACAGTATGTGTCTATTCGCATTCCTACCCTCCTATTTTTGGAATGCTAATGTTTATCATAGTCTCACTCCTTGGTGCCGCGGCTTTCATCATCTTTGCGTTCCTCTACGCCATCGAAGCTTACTACTACAATGGTGATCTCGAAGTCAATTGGTAACAGGATTTAACAGACGAAATGTATGGGCCGACGTTAGCTTTGGGATTCGTTTTGCTAATTAGATCGGTGGCTGCATCATGGGGCAGCTATGGTATTTAATGGGGCGTAAGTGGAGGATTATAGCTTTGAGCTTAGCATAGATACATCGATTCTTGTGTAAATTAGAGCATGACGACTTGTTCAATACATGCATGTCATAGATATTACTACTTCATCTACTGACCTGACAAATCTATACACGGGTTAATACATTTGTTTACGATTTTAGTGACCCGCTGATTTCCATCGAAAGGTCACAAGATCCGCGCGATGCCTTTCAAGATCTTGACGAACCTTAGGCGCCAACGGAGCTGTGGCAACGACGACAGTGTTGGGTTGAAGTCACTGAAAGGTACCAAGCCAAAGATAGTTCTTTGCGCAGCTTTGGCGCGTCCGGAGAGAAGTCCCGTCAACGTTTCGACGAGCTAAAAGCTATTTACACTGAAAAGTCCTTGTGCGGCACCTATTTTCCCGGCCTATTGTCTTTACTTGTACCGTCGTCCATATTGTTTGACGAAACTGATTGATTTTACCATGCGTACAACGCTTCTACAAGCGAGTCGTACTGGAATCCTCCATTGGCAGTATTGTTCCCATCCTCAGTGTTGGCGAATTCTGTGAAATCTAAAGCAAATTGTTGTTGCTCTTGTTGATCCTGCGGGTGGCTAGCCTGAAGTTGATTCTGCAATTCTTGGGGTGCCATCATCTCCCAGGGAAGTGGGGCCTGAGAGAGCTGAGATCCAATAGCATCTGACTGCTGGCTTTTCTGGGATTGTCCCATTATTAATTGTAGGTAGTGATCCGCAAGTTGTTGGGCCGAAAGCGGCGGCAACGATGAAACAATTTGGTTGGCAGAAGGTCGCTGTGAAGAGGCGGAAGCCGCGATCACAGTGTCGCTCACTGTTCGCCTGGGTTCCTGGTTACGTTCGCTGGATATAGGCGAGACGGTTGCGCGAACGTTGATATTAACGAGCGTCTGATTACTATCATCAGTGTCACGAGCTGAAGTTTGGTTAGATGCCCTTCGCTGAGCACTCAATCCTTGTCGTCCAAACATTCTCTTTTTACTTGACCAGACACATGTTATTCCCTTGGATTTACACCTCTTGCAGGGAAGACTTTTGTGAGATCCTCCCTCTTGACACTGTTTGGGTGGAGGGGCAAGAATTAATATTAAAGGTTAGGTATGATCACGAGACAGCGACATACCTTGTGTCGAGCTTTGCGACAGCCCTCGCATGCCTGTAGGCGTCGCTTTCTGTTCTCTTCCGGCACACGATCTCTCGAGCCTAATCGCAAATCAGCTCTTGAGCGCATAGCCTCATTCGATAGCACTTGTGCTTACGTGTAGGCTCCCTTCCCTGCGATACCGGAAGCTCAGATGTAAAGGTATCGACTCGAAGATCTAGCAAGCTGGAGACGCCTTCCGGTGCGACGTCGAGTTGACTCGATGGCCCAGCCACAGTTGATGAGGGGATATGGTAAGGAGCTGGTTGCTTTGATACCCTAGCTGGGGAGGATGCAGTACGGTGGACGAATGGATGTGAGTTCAGCCTCTGTTGATGTGTCGTTGGAGTTTGGTGCACTGGGGATTGAGAGAGTGCCGGAGCATGAAAATCTTGAGTAATTGTAGTTGGGAGTTGCAGGTTATGAGGGACAAACAGTTGCGGCTGCTGCGGGGGAGGCGGAACCTGATTTGAAGGAAGAGAAAGAAGAGGGAAAAAAGAAGTATCGGATATAGGCGCAAGTTGAAGTGGAGGTTGACCACCACTGAGTCCGGTGGCTGAGGACGGTTGGCTTATGGGCAACCCAACAGGCGTGAACTGAGTAGGCAGGTTATTCGTGACTGGAGGAAAACTACTGAGAGCCATATTAAATAGTCCATCCTCCACCATGTCAATCCCGCTATTGTTCTTTGTTTGATCGGTAGCGTTTGAGGACGTCTCCTGTAGGACTTGCCTTGTCGCGAATAAATCAGCACACAAGCTCCTCGAAGTTGTATACTTACAACGGGTCCCATAAGGGTTGATATTGAGACCACATAGGGGATTCATCTTTCATTGAGCTGAGCAGCTCTTGGAGAAGATAAGACCCATGGTCAAAGCGATTGTTGTTGTTATTCGACATGGCGCTAGAAAGAGGCACGAGTGTATCGCAAATTCAACACAAGGACACGAGTACGCAAATCGCGCAAAAAGCCTACTCACCAATGTTTACAGTGGGGATATCAGATACGAAGTGTATAACAGGTAAAGATGCTGTAGAGTTGTAGTGGTACACTAATAATTCCAAGTAACACGGTAGTTTAGAGAACAATGAGAAAGGTAAGAATGAAGAAGTGGTGTCACGCACGCAGTTAGTCAGACATATATACTCTTCTCTAAAGTAGTCGAACGATCGTTTCATTGATAGTACAGGGAGCGGATAACGCACTGCAAGCTTCAGTGTATACGCTATTACAGCACTTAGTGGATAAGTGTATGGTATATCCCTCATTACTCCTCTTCGTCTTCCGCCCAAATGCTATAACCGCCAGCCAGTACTGATCGTGCGTATATCCATTACCGCCCATTCCACATCATCCGGTTATTATTTACCAAAGATTAGGTGCGAATTGCCCAATATAACACAAATGATCTTATAGGCTTTAACTTCTTGTACAAAGTCTATAATACCCATCGCAGTAGCCGTTAAGTTGTTATCCGTCCCGTCCTGGAACCCACCAGCGATGATCGTTCTTTATTGTTACGTAATATATGACCAAGAACATTATTAACCCCCCGTCATTGGTTTGGCAGTGACGCCAAAAACCCCATATGTCTAGGTTGCATTCTACTATGCCTCCAATTCAGTCTTGAGTTTGCGAGATCCAACCAAAAGCCGTTATTGGAGGGTGGGCTCCGTCGCTCCCAGTTGGGCGCTCGTCGTCGGACGGCTTCTACTTATTAGTGTCCCGATCTACTTTTGGAGACCTCCACCTTCATAAGTGATGACGTTGGCAATTTCTTCAGAAAAACAACGACTTGAAATAAAGTGTAAAAGCCGGCGCGACGAAACGAACCGACAATTGAGCAAGGACGGAACTTGACACTGTCTGACTGTGGTTTTCTTCTGGCCAATCTCCTCAGCTTCTATGTCATACGAAAGTCTCACGGACCTGCTTGGCGGCCATGACAAGCAACCACCCTCGGCCCGAACTTTAATAGACAGCCCTGAGGTGAGCGAGAGAGAGCTGGATGACGAACCTTCGTTGTCTGCACCTGTCAAAGAGAAAGAGGTCTGTTGATCGCGAGCAATGTTGCTGGTTAATTTCTTGCTGACATCAACACAGCTCGGCCCAGATACTCTCCCTATCAAGTTCACGTTTGCTCCCTCCGATACTCCTCTCGGTATAGCAGCTCCACACACCTTCATGCACGGCCTCTTCAAAGATGGCAACCTATACGGCCCGTATGTCTCAAACAAATTTGAGAGCTCTCTTCCCCGAATACTATCCCCCAATTCACCGGAATGGAATGATCCGCCAGCGTTTCCTCCCCGATCAGGGAATCCACGCATCAAGGGGTTACGAAAGTTGATGTTGGTTGACTGTTTGAGCCACGGCCGAGTTTGGGATGCTTTTCGAGCGAAAGTACAAGTGTATCAAACCAAACTTTTATTCTTTGAAGAATCAGTAATAGTCAAAACCACAGACCCGTCACGGTTTCCCGCAAAAGCCCCACTCCCGGGGGTCTTCACCGACAAGGAGGCAAGGCTTTCCATCTTCCAGGAAAATATGATCTATACCGACTATCTCTACGATTTACAAGGAGAGGTAGTTCCGGGATCATATGGGCTTTGGGGAGGGAGGCTTGTGTTGGGCGATGATGACGATGAAGAGGAAGACGAGGAAACAAGTTGTGAGGTGTGGGTAATGATTCTGGAGGATGTGGGCGAAGAAGTAGACGTTACAACTTTGTCGGAAGATGAAAAGTGAGCTCTCATCCTTTGCTTTCCCAATTTTGCTAACATAATGTATAGACACGAAATAGTATCTCATTATCGTGAACTTCACAAAGCCGGGGTTCTCCATGGCGACCCCGATCCCCGTCACTGGCGTCGCCACCCTGCTGGCGGGTTCCGAATTATTGATTTTGACTCTGCAACCGTTTTGCCTCCGGGGAAAAAGGGTCGGGCGTTGATGGAAGATGAGCTTGACCTTGTCAATAGCCATCTGGTAGAAGAAGATCGGACTTGGTATATCTAAGGCATTACAGGTCATTGCGCGTGTCAAGGATCAGTAAGCTATTTCCGTCTGTATTTCGAGGATCATGCTCATTGAATAGTTCAGTTTCCCTTCTGATCATCATGGACTTGACTCCTCAGACTTCATTATCGCATTAACCTATCTGTGGGATATGCAACATCATGGCATCATCGCTGTAAATATCACACTGTGGACCGTCGCGAAATAGAATCAGAATTGGATAAAGAGAAAGTCGTCTGTACAGTTCCGGATTATTGCCTTCACGTCAGCTGCAAGTATTCAATTTATCATGTTTCATGTATGTGAATATCATTGTCGAAATGGTCTTAATATCCGTCTCGTAAGGTCCTTTTCGGTTCCATATTTTTATCCGATGGTAGACTCGAGAAGGTAGCGGGATGTCGAGAAAGGTAGCGCCATGGGGTCCCATTTTTGTCTATCGACCTGCGCCCCCATGCGCATACATGATGAGTACGATCGTTTATCCAAAACTGGCGCCGGGGACCATGAAGAATGTGTCAGCTAGTTAAAGAAGAACAATCATGAATAAGGTCGAATCATTAGTGAAGATGGATAGTTGAGGACAACGAGTACGTGTACTGTACATGCACGTTGTACACATGTTTACATATAAATACATGTGGAGCCAGATCATTTTCTATGCGAAGGAGGAAGAGATGCATCGACGGTAGCACGCCACACGAATTTTAACTCCGAAAATTTCCGCATTGTCCGTTTAAAAAAACGGGGATAAAAGAGTGTCTCATAAAGAAACGAGGCCGAGGCGCGAAAAAGTAAGACACCCCCCACCACGCCGCAATTTTCATCAGCCTCCGCTCGATAGTGGATTACGTAATATTATAACAGGTGGAGGTCTTCCGCGACAAACCACTCGTCCTTGTCAACCACTGGCATGTCCTTTAGGTAAACTATTTGAACTTGCGAAGAAAGAGGAGCTACTGACATGTATGCAGACAAGATAAACTCATCCTTCTTCTCGACAGTGGATCTTCACAGCAAATAAGGCAAACTGCAGCGAAGCAGATTGCTCGTATAGCTCGTACTTCTTTCGATGCCGCCACATCAAAACCTGATGCGAAACCTCACGTCGATGGTGATAGTTCTATAACAGTCCATAGCAGCGGTGCGGAGCAAGATGCGTGGAACGATACTCTAGAGACTATCAGTAAAATACTCGCGCTTTTCAAGTCAAAGTCATCAGAAACACGACATGCTGCGGCTCATGCCATTGGGTTACTCGCTAAAAGCATGCCCGAGTACATCGAGATAGCTTCGATGAGCCGGGCATTTCTTACTTCACAACCGACAGATCTGCCATCTACCCTCAAGCATGGCCAGATGCTATTGGCGTCCGCGGGTAGAGAGTACGCTGCTAAACCGTTACCGGGAGACAAAGCCAAACGCCGGAAAGCTATGATGGCATCTGTTGGCCTAGGTGATGCTGTCGGATGGGGTGAAGATACCGATAAGGTACTTGATGATGACGACGATGATATGGAGGATGTGAGGAAGACTGCGCCCCCGAGTAGAGAGCCCTCGGTGCCCCCACCAGATGTTTTCGAGGGGCTGAGTGCGAGGCAGATAACGATGCTTAAGCGGAAGAAGGGCACCAACATTATGGAGGAAGCCAACAAGTATGTTCGAATCGGTGTGTTAAGTTGATCTTACCTGGTCTAATTGAATTATGTAGGATGCGTCGGCTCAACGAAAAAGCTGTCGGCAATGGAAGTTCCTCAGCGGCGCCTTCTCGTGCCAATTCTCCTCCCCTTCCCGAATCATCAGCGACACCTGATTTGAAGGCCGAGGTCATCACGATCGATCCCGGAGCAAAAGTCAGAGCAGCTGAAGCTGGCGGACAAATAGATCCTGCTCTCGATACCGAGGGCAACCCATTGGCATCTTCCAAAACTCTTACAATCACTTCTGGACAATCCCCATGGACTACCGTTCTTCTTGAAGTCATTCCTGACCTACACGATACGACTTGGCAGACTCGTCATGGCTCTGCATTGGTCATTATGGAGATACTCCGTTCTCTTGGTACATCTTACGCTAATGCCCATCCAGAGCTCTACGTCGCCTTATCCCGTCAGCTACTCTCGCTCCTTGTTTTGGACCGTTTCGGTGACTTTGTGGGCGACACTGTCATTGCTCCAGTACGTGAAACTGCAGCTCAGACACTAGGTGTCGTGCTCAAGTACATTTCAACCCCCGGTGTCAAGGAAATCCACCAGACTCTTATGGGCATGGTGAGACAACCTTGGGCCAAGAGAGGGAAGGAGGCCGAGAACTCACAAAAGGCCGATAAATTCGCTTGGGAGGTCAGACATGCCGGATTGTTAGGCTTGAAGTATGAAGTGGCTGTGAGAGGAGACTTGTTGTCGACTAAAATGGAAGAGGATGTCAAGCCCGACGTAGAGATGGGGGATTTCAACCTTTTGGATGATGTAGTCAACGCGGCTATCTTGGCGTAAGTACCGCTTGGCAGTGAGACAAGGAGCCATAACTCATTAGACATAGATTGGGAGACGCCGATGATGATGTGCGAACGGTTGCTGCTTCCGCCTTAACACCCATTGCAGAGACCCTTGCCAGTCAGTTGCCTACTGAAGAGTTGGCCAAGCTTTTGCAGTCGCTATGGGATTGTCTAGCTGAGGGTGGGGATGAGCTTGGTAGCAGTACAGGTGCAGTCATGGACCTTCTGGGTGCCCTTATCTCCTACTCTGAGGTAATCGCCCTCCTTTCTGCCGACAACAACAACCTAGTCTCTCGTGTCTACGCCTTCCTTCGTCATCCTATCGCTTCCGTGCGTTTATCGGTTGCCAACATTCTTCTTGCTTTTTCACGCCTTTCTTCAATACCGCGACGGTGGTCTTCTGACGGTTACTTCTCATTTTTGTTCCAGAATCTTGTTTTGGAAGAACGCCAGGACGTGAGAGATGTTTCTTTCCAAGCTTTCGAGACGTCTCTCGTCGAGGCTTCCGACATGCCTGAGGGCGTTGGTGTTGTCCTCGGAGGCGATGTTGAAGACTGGTACTCCATCATCATGACTCCCATTGGCGTTGCTCTGGATGCCAATCTCTTCAGAAGGCCGACAAAAGCAACTGGGCAGACACACAATGTGGACAAGGCGATGATGGCGGGAGATATGTCACTTATCTCGATGGATACGGCATTGCAGACGAGAATAGCTGGCGCGAAAGCTTTAGCGCTGTTGAGACGATACAAGTTGACAGAAGTAAGTCTCGCTGGAGTGAGCGCCAGATTTAAACTGACACTGCTCTCAAGATCAACGACATAAAGCTCTTGCGGCAATTTCTTGGTTCAGCAAGTTCCCATCAGACATTCTTGGCTTCAGTTATCATTCAGGAATGGGCTCTTGATACTGAATCTCGAGTATCCGATCCATTCTCGTTTAGTCTCGGCACTTCCAACCCGGACGTCGAGTCCTTATCAACGCTTCTCATCGACCGTATCGGAAGTCCTGCCCCTTCGACGTACCACGAGATGGCAATGGTCCTGCAAAGAATCTACTCCGAATGCAGCGCTTTGCTCACTGCGTTCAGTGTAGAAGGCAAGCTTTCTAAGGACAAGGTTCCCTCCTTGCCCAAGCGTATTGATCCTCTCAGCAACACTCCAGATGTCTTCTCCATTGAGTCTGCTCACCACGCTGTCACTACCCAGTTCGACATCTTAGCAGGCAAGCTATCCAAGAACGCCATTAAAAACGCATTGCCCTCTCTTCAAGATAGGAGAAATAAGGTGATGGGTTCTGTCGGATACTTCTCCATCATGAAGGAGAAGTACGACGTACAAGTCATGGCAGGTATTGCAGGTGCGTTGGTGGCACTTAAGATAATGCCACCCAAATTTGGACCAGTTATTAAGAACTTGATGGACGGCGTGAAGAAGGAAGAAAATGAGATCCTTCAGAAGAGGGATGCCTTCTGGGTAGCCGCTTTCATCCAATATACAACATCACCCTTCTTTACTGGTCGAATTAATCCCTCCGACAAGGTTGTCAAAAATCTCTTTACCTTCCTTTGCCTCGACACTTCTGTCACTCCGGTGTTCTCACCGACCGCTCAAGGCGCCACGGAAGGCATTATCACACTTCTCGAGGAGAGAACAGCGGCAGCAGCTGCTAATGCTAGGAAGAAGGACATCGTGGAAGAGAGTGAGGAGCAGATGGCGAGTCGCATGACCAGAAGGGGTGCTTTGGAGACATTTAAGGCCATGGCGAAGAGGTTTGGCTCGAACTTGTTTGAGAAGGTCCCTAAATTTTGGGAGGGTGTTAGCGGTGCGCTATTGGCCAACTTCGCCGATGGTGAGCCTTCGTTCCTCTGACAGTTCATCGGTCGCTGATTATATCGTAGGGGTGAACATGGAACAAGTTGACCAAAATTTGACAGCCAACGTTCAAGCCGGTCAGGATTTGATTGACGCTCTGACTTCTCTCCGTTTAATCGCTCCTGAGCTTGACCCTGTTCTTTACTACAAACTGCACGACCTTTTCTCACCCACAATCACTGCCCTACAGAGCTCGTTTTCAGTTGTCCGGAATGCGGCGGCTCAGTGCCTCGCTGCTATGTGTGACGTGATGACAGACGAGGGCATGAAGAGAGTTGTAGATGACGTGGTACCCCTGGTGGGTGATGCCAAAAAGGCCTATTCTCGACAGGGTGCTGTAGAAGCCATTCACCGTAAGCTATTCTTATTATGTCGATACGCTTGTAGCGGCTAATGTATCACCTATGTTTAGGTATTATCAAGGTTCTTGACCTCAAAGCTCTTCCTTATGTCCTTTTCCTCATCGTCCCCATCCTGGGGCGTATGTCCGATCCCGATGAGCATGTCCGTCTGCTATCAACCAGCACTTTTGCCTCGCTCGTCAAGATGGTTCCTTTAGAAGCTGGTATTCCTGATCCTCCTGGCTTTTCTGCGGACCTTCTAGCGAAGAGAGATGAGGAGCGCAAGTTCCTCATGCAGTTGCTAGATGGCAGCAAGGCTGAGCAGTACCAGATCCCGGTGGAGATCAAGGCTGAATTACGACAATATCAAAAAGATGGTGTCAGCTGGTTGGCGTTCTTGGCAAAGTATCAACTGCATGGCATTCTCTGTGACGGCGAGTCCCCCAATACTATTAAAATCCTTATCAAAGCTAATGAAAGTTGTTTAGATATGGGTCTCGGTAAGAGTTTGCAGAGTATTTGTATAATTGCGAGCAAGCACCACGAGCGTGCCGAGCGCCACAAAGCTACCCAATCAATTGATTCGGCTCATCTTCCGTCTCTTATTGTCTGTCCTCCCACGCTCACTGGTCACTGGTATCACGAAATCCTCAAATTCGCTCCTCACCTCCGCGCGGTGCAATATGTTGGTTCCACTTTTGAACGTGCTACCCTTCGTCGATCCCTTTCTTCTTATGATGTTGTAATTTCCTCGTATGAGTGCGTTCGTTCTGACATCTCTGAACTCTCCAAATTTAGCTTCCTCTACTGCGTTTTGGATGAAGGGCATATCATCAAAAACACCAAGACCAAGCTAGCTGTGGCTGTGAAGCAAATCAAAGCTCAGCACAGATTATTGCTTTCTGGTACTCCTATTCAAAACAATGTGCTTGAGCTTTGGAGTCTGTTTGATTTCTTGATGCCGGGATTCCTCGGTAATGAGAGAACATTTAATGAGAAATTCTCGAAGCCGATCTTGGCTGACCGAGAGGGTAAGGCCACTCCGAAAGAGCGTGAAGCAGGTGAGCGTTTCGTTGCAAAGTTTTGACTTGTATCCTGATCAGTCCTCAATAGCCGCAAATGCCCTTGAGGCTCTGCATAAACAGGTTCTTCCCTTCCTTCTTCGTCGACTCAAAGAAGATGTCTTGAACGACCTTCCGCCAAAGATCATCCAAGATTACTATTGCGAGCTTTCTCCCGTACAACAACAGCTTTACGAAGAGTTCTCTCGCTCCAAAGCGGCTGAAGAAGCCGGTATGGAGATTGAGACTTCGGCATCGAAAGAAGGTCAGGGCCACGTTTTCCAGAGTTTGCAGTATCTCAGAAAGTTGTGTAACCATCCTGCATTGGTACTGGACGGCGAACCGCAAAGATTTAAGGAAATACAGAAGAAGATTGGTGGCGGGCCAGAATTACACGATTTATCACATGCACCAAAGATGGAGGCTTTGAAGTGAGTTAGTTTTTGACTGAAGGTGCTTTTGATTGAATACTGATGGATCTTGCAGGCAACTGTTGCAAGACTGTGGTATCGGTCTTCCGGTCGACAAGCTTGCTGACGATGTCACCACTCATCGAGTCCTTATCTTCTGTCAACTTCGTCCCATGCTCGACATCATTGAGAAAGATCTTTTTGGTACCCATATGCCCACAGTATCTTATATGCGTCTTGATGGCTCCACTGATCCTCGGAAGCGACATGCCATCGTTCAGACGTTCAATGCGGACCCTAGAATTGATGTTTTGCTGTTGACGACGAGTGTTGGAGGTTTGGGTCTGAACTTGACGGGTGCCGACACCGTCATCTTTGTGGACCACGATTGGAACCCGATGAAGGATTTGCAGGCGATGGATAGGGCGCATAGGCTGGGTCAGAGGAAGGTTGTGAATGTGTATAGGTTAATTACTCGTGGAACATTGGAAGAGAAGATTATGGGGTACGTGTTGAAGCCCTTAGTATCAAATCGCAAGAGCTGACAGAATGCCACCAGTCTACAACGGTTCAAGCTGAACATTGCTTCATCCGTCGTAACTCAACAAAACGCCGGTCTCGGATCTATGAACACAGGAGAAGTGCTCGACTTGTTCAAAGTCAGTGCCGAAGGCGAACCAGTAAAGACGAAATCTGCTGGGACGGGCGCGGTGTCTATGAGCAAAATGTTGGAAGAGTACGTGCATACGTCTATTTATTAAACGCAAGTGTCGTCAAACTGATCATGTGTCCCGTTATTTGTTTATCTAGGTTGGATGAGCTTCCGCCAGAGGATGAGTACGCAGAGTTGTCATTGTCAAATTTCCTCAGCAAAGTATAAGATGTGAGAATAGGACATGACATGCGTTTTCTTTACATTCGACATTGATGTGACATTAGTACAAGTATAAGCATAGGTATGGATGTGGAGCATTAGATGTTTATATGCATTTTTCAATCATTGCGATCTTTTACCGTCCCATGAGAGCAGAATACAGAAAATATGTTTCCTGGGGGGATCTTCTGTTTTGGATATATAGGCTGGATTCCCACCGTACCTGGGCCAAAAAATAGCGGCACAGAGGCCCGTCCCAATGCAGTTGGGACAATTATTCGGGGAGCTAGCGGCATTTGAGTCCGGGTTGCCGTTTGCGGGAACGGGAAGACGTCATCGGCTTCAGGAACACCCGTATTGGACGACTAATTTCTTGGGATGCTTGGAAGGCTTCTTTTGGCGGGAAAGGCTTGGGGACTTGGAGGCGGTGGCGCCAGCAGAAGTAAAGGGTATACGTTGTAGCTGGGAAAACATCGTTGAGGGGATACCAAAGTCTGCATGCATGAGCTGTTGCGTTTTCAACATCAGTTCTGTTGTACCCAACGTAAGTGGCCACGGCCGACATGAGGCAATAACAGGGCTCACCGCAAGCACAGGATTCATTCCCTGGAGATCTTGATACGACACTAAAACAATTCTTGTTTCGTTGCTGCAGTGTCAAAACTGCGATCGGCTCTCGACATCATTTCTTCAAGTTCCATCCTCTTCTATACGGTAGTCCCTCTCCTCCTTCAACGAAAGACTGTGTGGAAAATTGCCCATCCAGACGACCGCCGTCGCTCAGATCATCTTCGCTTCCCCATTCGCCTCGGTTTACCCTTTTCAGCATCGACCCATTAGCATTTGTCGAGGACAATATAACCACAAGGGAGTATACCCGCACCCTCTTCACTCATTCACAGTTGCATATAATAGCGTCTCTATCTATCAATATCACATAATCATATAATACGACTCTTTAATATCCCGTCAAAAAGAAGCTTGTGTACCAGGTGACTGTTATCGACATTATCCGTCTGCTAAGGACATTTTCGCTTTCTCAAGCGTGGCTCATCACCAGCAGCAGCGCATAAACCGTACGTTCTTTGTATCTGTGCCTCCAATTTGCCCGGAGCGATTTCTCCGCACTCTCTCAACCCATGTGCCCTTCCGTAACACTGAAGCTGACACTATCAATAGATTATACTCGTCTAATTCTGGTCCTTGATATATCCGACATCTGCATAGGATCCTTCAACGGTACAAGATCACAATCAATCACTCAACCCATTAGCACCAGCGACATCAGCGTAAAATTATCCAAAGCTATTCACGATTCCTTTGTGAAGGACGTAGAGTGTGAACGTTGATCTCCCCGTATTGGAATGAGTGCGAGCTTGTGCTGGCATATCGATCACAGATACCATCGCAAATCGCAACCAGCAGAGCTGGGAAGCTTCTGTAACCTAGCAACTCAGGCTGCCCCGAGTGAGTAACGGCCCTGCTTCACTTCATTCATCTTTTTGTTCTCTTTATTCCATTCTGCTACGTACTACGTGGTCAACCGCCCGAAGATAAAACCGTATTATCTTCTGTTCCTTTCTTCTTCTCTCTACCGCCTCACCTTCAACCCCACTTGGCACGTGCTGGGTGATCTACCTACACATCTGTTAATTTTTTCCTTTGTGTATTTAGCCTACGGCCTCGCTATTACAGACACTAATTGGCTTCACTCCATAGTCTTTCAATCATACGATCTGCACTGTTCCTTCAATCGACCCGTAGCAAAGATCCTTTGATATAGCGCTGTCGTGTTGAAAACGTTGAAAAGCATTTTGAGGAGAAGCAAAAGTCTGTTGGCACCCTCAAAGTACCATCGTTCTTGTTCTTCTTTCAGTTACCGCTAGCCGGCCTGTGTTCGTCGTGTAAGAGTATTTTTGGTTGTGACTCGGTGGTGAGTGCTGGTATTCATCAATCTGACGGGACGCTGATCGTTTGTAGATGTCCGCCCTTGACGCTCTTCTTCCCACTCTCCCTCGATCAAGCTCGTTATACGTCTCTGACGCACCTCGTACTGTTCCACTTCTCGATACAAGCTCCTACTCCCCCTTTCCAACCTTCCCTGGTACACTAAAGGCCAGCGATCCGTATGGATTAAATACGTTCTTGCTGCATCCTGAAGATGCTTTGTGGAACTATGTCGACCCGATACCTGACCCGCTTGCAAGCACGGCGTCAGGGGAAGAAGAAGATGAAGGCGATGCATCTGCCAAATCTAGACCGCAAACCGTGAGGAAGCAAAAATCACTGGGATTGCTCAGACCGAGCCCTTTATCCCAACCTCCTATGGCAGCGGACGAAACGGGAAAGCCCGAGAAGCAATTGGGGAGAAAGCGGAGCCTCTCTATGGGTGGGGAAACGAGGCTATCACCGACCCAACAAAAGGAGGTTGTCGACTCCTTCCGAGTGACGGTTCCCGTGACACCAGTCAGGGAGAAGAGTAAACTGAAAAAAGCATTCGCTCTGGGGAGGAAGACTGGACGTAAATCTGAAACCACACCGCCTGTGCTTACCCCACCGGTACCCATAGTTCCTACCCTGTCCCTGGCTGAAGATGACACCGTCGGCCATCCTGTCACACCACTTTCCACGCGCTCCAGCTCAAACTCAACATTATCCTCAGCTTCGTCAACGTGTAGCTCGGACGACATCAAAACTCCTGCTGAAGGTCAACCTGTTGAAGTCATGATTGAAGGCAAGGCGTTGGCGAACGCGTTGGAGGAGAAAAGCAAGAAGAAGGGTCGGAGCGTGTGGGGCTGGCTTGGTGGTAGGAAGATCAAGGGCGACGGATCTCAAGTTTCGCCCAGGACCTCAGCCAAGAGTACCCCGAGCTCAAGTACAGCTGACCTCCTCACCGTTCCTCAAAGCTCGCCACCTCAACCAAAATCACAAACTGTCCTCAACTTCCCTTCCAATCAATACCCAGTCGAACATACGTACCTCACAAATCAACTCCGTGCATCATCCCTCCGCAAGATTGCTCAACTCAAAGCACCATCTCCTCATCCATTTGCCCTTGCTCTCGCTCGTCAACACCGTAAGCTTCCTGACGAAGTTGCCTTGTCAATACAGTCTGGAAGACGCGTTTTCCCCAAGAGCGTCAACTCCTTTACAGGACTTGCAGACCTCTCACCCGCTCAAGGCGGTTTGCGTCTGGGCTTGGCGGTGCGAGATGTGATGATCAAACTTGATAGGGGAGAGCAACCGCAAGGTACGATCATGGCTCGTCGCAATTCCAGAAAGAACCTTGTCCCTCGTCCAAAAGGTGTATTGGACTTTATCAATCGCCCGCCGTTCGAACAGCGTAACTTTGTGTATTTCCCGGATGGTGTGTACTCGCCGATATCAATGGCACGACCCGGGTATGGCGTTTGGGAGCTGGATTTCTCAGCGTACATTCAGGGACTTGGAGAGCTTCATGAAGTTTCAAGCATGCGTAACGTTGAAAGGGAGTCAAAAGAGTCGTTCAAGGCTGTGCAAGAGGAAAGGATTGAAGAGGCTGTAGAGGAGAAGGAAGTTGAAGGCGGACAAGATCAGCAGGCGGCGCTGATGGCTCTTATTGCCAAAAAAGCGAAACCTCTTTTTATTTCCGATCCACTAGAATCGCCATCACCTAGCTCTTCCTCCCCTTGTGTAAGCTCTGAGAACTTGCCATTTTCATCATTCCACCCCACTTCTCAAAGACGTATCTCCCAGAGCTCTGACGATGAAGATGACGAGCCTCTCAGCCTTACCAAACGCCGTTCACAACTCCTTGGTGCCAAACCATCGCAGCCAAGTCTCATTCCATCTCTTGATACTCGCGTTCACAATCTTTCCCAAGCACAAGCTACCGGGGACCCCGCTTCTAAGCGTCCGTCTTGCTTGGCGCCCCCTCCAATCGACCCGCAGGCCGCAATGCTTGAGGTCCAGCGCGCTCGGGAAAGGCGAGAGCTCAACAGGCGAGGCGAGAATGAAAAGCGTGCGGAAGCAGAAAGGTTGATGGAGAAGATGAAAGATAGGAATACCAGAGATGTATCCATGATGGACCTCAAGTCTGCACCCGATTTGAGCGTCAGGGATAAGATGCCACAGCATAAGAGGGCGTCGAGCAGTGGGAGCAAGCTGGACTTGGCTCATCTACAAGCTAGTAGGAGTAGCCCTCAGATGGGGTACCCACCAACTCCTCGACGTTCCAATACCCAACCCATGCCAACTGCCCAAGCACACGATGGACGAAGGCGAAGCGTCATGTCCCTCGTTGATTCTTACCCTGCACCCCAAGCCATGCTCTACGCGCCGCCTTCTAACCCCGGTTCCAAGCGGCCTGAAATAACCAAAGCCAAGACTGGACTGGAAAGGGATCATTCAAAGAGTCGATTTCACTCGTTTTATGAGCAACGAGGGGGTGTAATTAGCACCTCAAGTTTGAACAGGCGCGCGAGTCAGGTGGCGATGGTGCAACCTCTCCCACAGGATTATCTCCAGCAAGGGGTGACTAGGGGATCCATGGTATTTGGGTACGGAGTTTCTGGAATGGGAGTGGGTACTGGAGATAAAAGAAGCTCTAGGATGGCGTGAGCAGCTGGCGAGAGAGGAGGAAGGAAAAGGACATTTGTCATCATTATCATCCTTTGTCACAAACTTTTGTACATTATTATAATCGTTCGCATCTTCATGATGGCTTCCACCTATTCTATGTTTTCCGGACTATTTAGACATTTCTCACCTTTCGTAGCCTATTAGATCACAAAAAAGCCTTGTTTTGTACCCTTTAACGACGTCACCCTACTCTCCAGTTTTATTTTTTCATAAAATTATATTTAGTCTGAGTCTGGCATTCTATCATTACCATAGGTAGGCTTGTACATGTACGCAATCCAGTCCATCACTTGGCGACGTGGCACGATGTTCTAATAGCATAAACCTGGAAAAGAAAACAGTCAAAACACAAGCTGAGAATAATTGATGCGTCGACTACCTCAGTGTACTTGTACTCGCATATACCATAGATCGGCCATATAAAACTTTACATATTTTCTACACATGCAGCATCAGGCCTCTTCTTACTTGTTTGGGTACTTCTAATCCGGGCTCTTCGACCCTTGGCGCATTGAGAATGCCAATCTCTCCCAAAACATATTCCTCCGACCACCAATCATAATCACTCCTCCAAGTATCGGCATTGAGCCAATTAGTCTTGTTGGGGACGAGATGTACAGCTCCAAATGCATTGTGTCTGTCACCATAGCAAGTGAAATCGACGGTATGCGCGCCCTTTGAAAGGTTTCCAAGCTCAAACGCATAGGGTTCATGAACAAGCAGCGCTGCGCGGGAGCCATCAACGTCGACTGATACGGCTGGGCCAGCGTAACGAGCAACTCTGATAGCTTGAGGGGTGTTGCCAAGTGAGGTGAATGTACAATGATAGGTGATATTGCCCGTATAGAACGGAAGGTTTTGGCGGGTGATATCACCCCATTCGATGGTCGAGAGGTCAAGAGGGACAATGGACGTCGTTCTGCCTCGAACATCGACACCGAATGAGCCAAGGATATAAATGCGCTCAAGGTTCGTAAGCATACTATAGTCGTACTCAAACTCGATCGTATGCGTTCCCTCGGTGATACAAGGCAAGGGGATAGTCTTGATAGATTTATCGACCCACCACCCGTCAACCTTCATCTTCGCTTGCTGTCCGTCTAGCCACATCTTGACTTTGTCAGCACCCTCAATCGCCAGATGGGCTTCTTGCACTTCGCATGCAGCTCTGAACACGAAACGCAAACGAAGCTTGCCTATGGGCTTGCGAGAAGATGATGGGATAGTATAAGGTTGACGGAATTTGGCGCCTTTGAGGAACAGACCGAAACGTCGGCGAAGGAGCTGGTCAATAGCCAAGATCTCCTCCGAGGAGGAGGACCAAGGCTCATCATCCCATTTGTAAGTGCAATAATCCAGTAATAGGGTGTTGGGTTCAGAAAGGGAGATGGATTGGAGTTTGACCTTAAAAACACAATGGTTAATTACAAATCAAATGAAAACTTCAGAGACTTACATCGGCCACTTGCTTGTATTGTCTCCTCACAACCGTTTGAGGCTTCCCATTCTTCGAAGACCCTTGAACGAGATGCAGAAGCACACTTTCACATCCGTCAAACCAATATTTGAGATAGGTCCACCCGTTCCTCTGATTACATTGGATCGCCCATGCATCCGCCTTCATTGTATCAAGGACCTGCGATAACCTCATATTTTAGTAATCTTCTTGCACAAAAATGAGGATTTGCTGACCTCAATCTTCCACTCCCCTTTGAATCCAACTTCTACAGGAGTACTCTCCTTACGGTCGGTGTTACATATAAACACCCAACGTTCTTCACCCTCTTCCCTCATCTGGTAAAACAAGGTATCGGCTTTCTTCCCTTGGGTCCTATACAAGGTGCTCTCATTGATTACCATATCAACATCTCTGAAGGGCTGAAGAGCAGATAGAACCTGGGCTCTAGACCATGGAAGTGTGACCGCCATGGGTATGGAAGGTGGTGAGGAAGGAGTGAGGGTGTCGACAAGGGTCGGCGTAGATCCCGCGAATATAACTTTACCGCCTTCTTTCGCAAATTTGTCCAATCTTTCAAGAGTGGTAGATCGGATGGTGCGAAGGTTTGGGGCAATAACAACATCGTACTTGCACTCTCCAACGGAAAGAGTACTAGTAATCTCTTCGAGAGAGGTGAGTTCTGGGAAGAGTGACTCGGAGATAAAGTCAAAATCGATGTGGCTGCCGAGTAGCCATTCTGTAAGCTGAGCAAATGCCTGCTCGCGATAATCGAGCTCCTCTGCATTCTTGTCCTTTGGACCAAAGCAGAGCCAATAGCTCTCGATAGGATGGATGACAGCGACCCTGGTAACAGGTTTACCTCGAGTTAAGGCGGAATTGACTCGTGCAAAGTGATCCTCGATCGTCTTGTACTCTTTCCACCAAGGGGATTGATACCCGATACACGCAGGATAGTCCCTTTTCGCCTCCCCTTCCATCGTACTCCAGAATAAATGGTGCACTCTAAGCGTGACTCCCAGCGCCGCTTGCCAGTCTCCCTGCCCTTTATGACCCTCAAAAGTGAACTGCCAGCCGGTCACGCCGTAGAGTTCACTCATTACCCCTGGCCTACCGTACTGACGAGCTACGCTAGCGGCTTGCTTTGCGGTGTTGAGTTCGCGTTTATCGCAGAGCATGTCAATTCCTGGGAACTGCATTTCACGATAACATCGCATGACTTCGCCATTCTGAGCTGTTTGGGATGCCAATGTGGGTTCCTAAGAGTTCGGATCAACTTAAAGACGCCGTAACTATAAAGAACACATACTGCATTCATATGCCCAATGCACATAATATTGTTTTTCGCACACCACTTTGCGATCGTGCCAATATAATTTGTTGAAAAAAGTTCGCATACATGATCCAAAAATTGGGATCTTGTGGTATTTGGCTGTCCATCTGCAGAGTCCCAGACGAGTCGAGGTAGAAGTTCCAGCAGATCTCCACCCTTGCTAGCTTTGAAAGAACCAATAATCCCTCTTGTCCATGGGAGGAAGACGTCTTGAGGCTTCTCAGCAACATTGAGCGTCGACATAGGACAATATTGCGGTTCATCAGTGAAAATTGAGGGTACAACGCTCCCGAAGCTTGATCCTACATGCTTTTTGTACACTTCATGCGTGACCTCGATAAAGCGAGATGTCATCTCTTTGCTGAGGAGATCCGTGTAAGTCTGATCTCCGAAGAAGCCGCTATCAGGCAAAGGTTCGGCATAAGCATACCACACAACTTCAGAAGTTTTGAGGTCGGAAGTGGAGGAGATGATACGGGATGAGTGAAGAAACCCGTCTTGGAGCTTAATGGCGTACATAGCCAAAAGGGTACCAAGCTCACTCCGCATAGGTGCAGCGTTGGCAATGGGAAAATCGCTAACAGCAGTTTAGCTAGAATTTTTGGCTGGTTACAGGGACTTCCTTACGGTTTCTTGTACCCTAATTCTGAACCATAAGCCCAGGGAGTGAACAAAAGATGTAGATGTCTGAGTTCTGGATGCCCTTCGAGAACCTTGCCTCCCGCAAACCCACTAGGCCATCTGAGTTTCTATCAGCCACATGGCCTTCTACAAGTGGGCAAATTACATACCGATCCTCATCATACAAGAATGCTGACATTCCCCTCTTCTTTGCCTCATCTACACATCCCTCAACGATGCTCATAAATTCTTCTCCAAGATAGGGGATATCCAGCCCGACACGGGTGTGCATGTGGAATCCGCCCATCCCCATCTCCTCAAGCATCTTTATTTGATCCACAGTGGACTGCTTCTCCTGCTTGGTTACCCATGCCCAGAAGGGTGCTCCCCGGTACTCGCTGGGAGGGCTCTTGAAAACATCCAAGGAGAAAGGTCGGCGGGATGAGGGGTAGATGAGGGGGTTGGCCGACATAGTGTAGTGTGATTTGTGATCTTCCGAGAGAATCAAGGTTGTCACGGGGGTCGGGGGCAAACCGCCTCATTGTACGACTGTATTTAACAGCAGCACGGTATAGATTACCTACACTGTCACGATCCATCTTTACGGGATGAAAAAGCACCGTCAGTCCGATCATACTTATCTCGCATTATCTTAGTCCGCGGGCCGCCGACTTCGGACCATTTTCCTCTGCACGCGCGGCGCTTAACATCAGATTTCAGTCAAGTGACTTGGCCACACATTGAGAGCACGTTCCACAGCCCGGCGCATACGGACAAACTGATTTGGCGATAGACTATGATTATAGATGAGCTCGAGATGTTACCAAAGAAAAAAAGTTGAGGTGAAAAGATGTACTTAGTCTTCTTCTGCAACATTTCTCATTACGTAATGGGCATCAGAACCAAATAGAAACCCCACGGCAACCAGTCAGAGAGCGAGTACGATCGCAGCAGTCGTCACGCAAGCTGGTGAGCGACGAACGGAACGGACAAGTTCCATATTATCTTTTCAAACCGTCGGTATACGTCGGTGGTTGGTAACACATCAGACACACACGGCGTCGATGATATTACGAAGACACCAAAAATAACCTTGCATGAACGTTTCAGCATCGAAGAATTGTGACGATGTTACCAATCCGTCCCATCAGATCTCCGAGACTTTATTGTCAAACCCGCCAACCTTACCCAGGCCGAGCAATACTCTACAGAAGCCTACCCTATCTGGGGATCTGATGGTCAAACCTACAAAGTCAGTATGGCATTCTACTTACAATTTCGCTGACGGGGGCCACAGGAATTGACTGAACAATCTCTCCCAGTGTAGGAATACTGGGGCGCCTATCAGAAAGAATGTAATCAAGCCCCATGGGGTGGAGACTCATTCTTAACGTGGTATGCTCTTGCCAATCCTAGTCCTCAATATTAGATCATAGTATTTTGCTGATACAGTGGCTGAGTATTCGTACGGAAAGATGACCTGGATGGCGAGATTTACGCAGGATGTATTAAGACGTGAGCACTGTTAGCCTTTGATAATATTTTGAGACCCGCCAACAGTGACAAATCGCTCCTCGGTAGATACTGACGCTGAGCCTTTGTTAAGCATCGAAATGCCGAGCAGATACAATAGAAGAGGTTATATATATGCCATGGCTTGTATGCTGACCCCCAAGAAACACGTTCGTAAGTCTCTTTCCAACGACACTAGTTTGTCGTCGTATTCAAGCATCTGCAATACTTGTTTTTCAGGAACAGTTATGCTATTCATTTCCTTAGTCTTCTCTATTGGCACCTCGGTGATCCAAAGACACTCTCTTCTATGCCAGAACCATCGGGCAAAGAGGGCCATCTCATCCATCCATCGTCAAAAGCACACCCTACACCCGCAAAGCATTGGGCTCTATTCTGTGGTCAGATATCGGGTCAACATTCTATTCCCGCTGTTTGATTGGACAAGTTCGGTCACGATGGGTTGTCGACGATTTCCTGAACAGCGAGCTTATATGGAAGGTAAAGCCTTCTACTGATCCTCTTGAAGATATCATCTTCTCTTTGATCTACGAGGAGGATCTCGTTTCTGTTGGCGAGGAGCTGTCTCGACGAGCAAGGGAAAAGCTGGAAAGGTCAGACACTTCTAAAAAATCGATCTTCGTACCAGACCCTTCAAACCCTGGTGGACTCTTGTTCTTACCCGTTAAAACTCGGTGGAAAGACCCCACAGGTGCTCCGCAACCCGTGGGGATCCGAGCCAAAACATCGACATCATCCTGCGGCACTAAACCGCCATACTTAACGTCATCAGGAGATGCGATCGTCCTGTTTACCATATAAGTTCTCCTCAACTTCCTTCCGTATTAAGAGCACTCGATATCCTGGCTACAGAAGCTGGGCAGAAAGAAGGGTGTGTATGGGGGCTTGGTCTGGGAAGCGAGCTAGTACAGACCTGGAAAGAGTTGCCAGGAAGGGACGTTAAGATGGGAAGGAAGGGAGAGGTCGATGGGCATTTATTGGGGGTTGCTTGGTATGGCAAGGAAGAAGATAAGGGCCTTGGAGAGATGGACAATGTGGGGATGGTGTTAATTTATTATACTAGGTCTTGTACCCATGAATCATTCTGACACAGAGAACCATCGAGATCCGAATCGTTTAGAAAAGGACACGGAAGAGATATACAGAAGCCATCGCCAACCAAGTTTATACATTTGTACTAAATGCCCATGTGCCCTAAAAATGAAACAAATGAATCGAAGTATCGAAAGGTAAATAAAGAGAAGAGTCGGTCTTGCCGGGTTTTAGATGCTATGCTCATACACATGCGTGTTTCAAAGCCGCTTTAAAGGAGAGCAAGGGCGGCACCGGCAAAGGCGAGGACACCACCCACAGCGGGAGCGACCATACCTGCACCTGAGGAAGAGCTATCGGAAGAAGAAGAAGAAGAAGCAGAGGCGGAGGCAGATTGAGAGACAGAACGGGAGGCGGAGCCGCCAGTGGTACCAGAGACAGCAGAAGTGCGGTCAGCAGCTGAGGTGGTGGAGGCGACAGCGGCAGCGGCAGAAGAAGCGGTCTCACTGCCAGAAGAAGCAGCGGCGGGAGAAGAGCTGGAGGCAGCGTCGGAGTCAGAGGTAGCAGCAGGAGTGGAGTTGGTGCCAGCAGCGTTAGAAGTAGTACCGATGACGACAGCGGCAGTGTCAGAAGCGGCAGCGCCACCACCAGTAGCAGTGAGGCTTGGAGCGGTGTAATCGCCTTTTTATCGCGTCAATAGGGCTCACAAGTAAAGGGATGCAGCTAACTTACTAGTAGCGATGGTAGGGAGGGCCTTGGTGGTGAAGCTCTCGCTGGCACCAGTGTAGTTCTGGTTGGCACAAGACTCCTGAAGAGCCTGGAAGTCGGAAACCTGGGTAGCAGCAGTGTTGCCATTGGCAGTATTACAAGAGGCACAGTTGAAGATGTTCTCAAGGTAAGTGCCATCACCTAATGAGAAGGACGTCAACACTGAAGGCGACGTGATTTCGTCGAGATACTTGACTCACATTGGCAGGCAACGTCAGTGGAGCTACAGGTGGTGAAATCGCATTCAAAGAAACACTGAGAAATGGCGGCAGGACAAGCAGTCTGGGCGGAAGTCAAGACGGAGGCCACGGCGGAAGCGTCATTAGAGCTCAAGCAGGTCGCGCAAGCAGACGCGTCGGAGGGGAAGTTGTTGCAGAAGCAGCTGTAGGCCTCTGTACCATCGGTGTAAGTGGCCTGTGTAAGAGTCAGTATACGGCGCGTCGACGAGTTACAAAAACAATTCTTACCTCACAAAGGTAAGCAGCCTTGACGGTTTCAGCACAATCAGATGCGCAAGTCTGTGGGACCTGCATGAGGGATGGTGAGTTGTCGCATCAACTTTTATGGACATGTTCCCTTTGGAGTACTCACGTATTGCCAGTTTGGGGCGGCCTGACCACGGACCACGGCAGCACTAATGGCCAAGGTAGCAAGGAAGGAGAGAGTCTTGGACATCGTTATAAAATAAACTTTATTATTAGAAGGCTTAAGAAAAAGTGTCAAGAGAAGATAGAAAACGTGAGTAAAAGCCAAGAGAGTAGAAGATAAGCAAGAGGAAAATAGGAAAGAAGAATGGCTGAAAGGGGCTTTATATGGATCTTGCGGGGGTTGACGGGCCTGGTTTAACGGGAGCAGATGAACATTCTAATTTCTTTCACGGGAAGCGAAAGAGCGATCTGATCATCCGCACGCGTCGTCTAACTGAAGCTAATAACCAAACAACAATCAAACAATCAAAACGCGAAAAAAAAGGCGTCAGGGACAGGCACCAGGAACTAGGAACTCAATAATACTTCACGACGTACATAACATATCCGGGCCTTGTTGGAATTTGAGGCACGTGCTACGTACAGTATCCTTTGCTGGCTTCCTTTGGCCTTCGTTTCTACACGCCAGATGTCCCAGTTCAATGCTTTCCCCTTTCTCGTTTTAATAACTGCAATAACAATGGTCTCAAGGAAGCTACGACCTGAGATATAAAGCTCAGAAGAGGGAGGATGTCCGTCGTCGCCATTCCTGATGGGTGGTGAGGACAGAGGTATTTATTTGTGGTTGCTAATAACAAGCAATTCCAAGAAGATACTGCTACTACTGCTACAAATACTAGTTCGATCGATATAACTACAGAAGACGAGACGACCAAGCTTAAGAATGGGATAAGAAGAATAGTAGTGCGGTATCTGTGTGGAGCTTGTGCAATCCAATGTCTCGCGTGGATGGAAGGATGATGATGCATCAAGATTATATATGATGATTTTGATGCAAAAATAATGAATCAGTTAATGCACAACGAATGGTACTCTAGTACCTTTAGGAACATTTACTATTTCATAGATTTCCACGGGTGAGTCTGGCGCAGCATCAGGACGCTCCAGAAGAGAGATTTGATGCCGGAGGTTGTCGATGAAGGTTGTTATCGAAAAGAGAAGTGATGGAATAATGATGCTTTAAAAAAGTGTAATGTCTAGGCAGCGTAGTATATGATGGAAGCATGGAAATGTTGAGAACGGAGATCCCCAACAAAAGCAAGACATGTCATAAACCTTGTAATCATTGTAAACATTGTACGTCTCGTATAGCCATTCCTCGTTCTAGATCACTCATCTCATATATCCAGCCCACAAGTCTACCGACATCCCTTGTGGCCGTTTCTTCACGCAGAGGCCCTCTTTCCCGATCTAGACGACCCTCACTCTTATAACAGATCCACCTATATTCCAATGGGTAACACTATAAAAAGTCCTAAAGGAGGCAAACCCACGGGGCAACAATGGTGTATTACTATACGGTACTCTAGTGGGAGTAGTCATACTTCTCGAAGAAAGTCTTGGCATCTCTCGTCTACAACTTCCTTATCAGCTCAAAGCGACGACCCCTTAGCGAGTAACACTTACATCCGTCTTGGGCCCTCTCGTCCTTCCCTTCTCATTTTCTTTCTGCCTTCTCAGATCTCTATCCTCCCTCAACCAGCCTAATGCCAACTCGAAAAGCGTTTCCTCTTGCAACCCTTTGTCGGCAGGAGGCCAAGCGATGAGGCCACGAGGAGTTGAGCCTAGCTGGATGTGACAAATTTTTGTAGGGAATTTTTTGAGGCCATCAAAGATGTGGGTGGCATCTGTTAAAATAATCCTTCGTCAGTACCATCGACGTCGAGAGAAGGAGGAAAGTAGAATGTAAACACGCACAGACAATAGTAGCCCCTCTTGTTTCGGATTCAGAAATCAGAAAATCAATCAAGTCTGCACGAACGAGCACATCCAGATCAACAGTGACTTCATCCAGAAGCAAGACATCCCATTCTCCCATAAGTCCCATACAAAGCTGGACCCGACGACGCTCTCCATCAGAGATTTGGTGCATATGCCTGCATATTGGTTAGTGAAAGACGGTTGAGACACGCATAGCCCATTTACCAGTCAAGATCGACATCGAGGATCCTCAAAAGCCTATCTCTCCTCTCCTTGTGCCTGTAACCCCCCACAGAGTCTAAGAAATGAGAAACAACAATGTCCGAGCGAACAACGGGGTTGGAGGACCATTCTGTTCCGAGATAGACAACACCCTACAATCGTCCGTACTGCGTCAGACTATATGCTTGTTTGAAATGGACCCATCTTTGAGCCACAAGGAGGTGAGAAGGGACGCACACCTGGAGGGCTCATGAATACGTCCTGCCCCAAGATCCGACAAGTCCTCGTCTTGGTCAATCTCTTGCCTGCTAAAATCCTTAAAAGTGTCGATTTTCCCGCTAAATCCCAGAGCAGTCATTAGCTTAGCTTATTTTCAGCTGATCATTCTGTAAAAATGCGGGACGAACCTCCGTTAGCACCCAATAGCAGACACCTATCCCCCTTTCGAAGCTCGAGGTTCACATTTTCGAGGACTGGATCGTCTCCTTCTTTCCATGAATAGGTGAGACTTTGACAGTCGATGGCCAGTTGATCCGCCGCTGGCATAATGGTCAGTCAATGGGGATGCGCCTGATCAGATAAAGTCTAGAAGAGAGCTAATCGAATAAAAAGGCGGAAAAGACTGAAAAAGTCATATTGGCTCCACGAATCGGTGGTCGATGGGACGAATGCTTCGTTTATACGCTATGGCGTCAACAATTCGGAGATAGTCCGACAACCTCCACTTTACCGCGCTGCACACTTTTTTTTATAAGGCAAAATCAAGGCAAAATATGTATAGCCTTGAGAGGTCCATCTTCTCCGAAAGCCAAATTTAGTAGATCCGCAAGCCTGCCACTGAGTACAGTAATACAAACAACGAATGTATCCCTCTTCGCTCAACTGGTCTCTTGAAAGCGTCTAACAGCAGCGCACTGACATCTGACCATGGACACTTTGAATGTCCGTCACTTCAACGTAGTTTGACCTTCTTTTCTCAATTCAGGCCCATTTATGCCGGTATGCCGGTAGAAGTGACTGCATCTAGGCCTTCTATGAAATCCTAATCTACGTATCACAGCTAATAAGCAACCAATGGCGACTCTCACCTCCTGTCTGACTTATCTATTCTAGTCAACGCAGGTTATTTTGTTTCTATATCAGTTTATCAGTAACAGAAAATGAGTCGCCTAGGACATTCTCACCTTTGGCCATTGATCGGTATTGCAATTCTGTGACACGCATTACAACTGCTATCAACAAGTTCGGGCATACTCCAAGCAGAGCTAAGCCATGCGGCTAACCTTCTCAACGATTTCTATTCCAGCACAGAAATCATGAGTTGAAGATCCTCGAATGCTGAATATCGTGTCTCCCCATCAAAACTTCTCCAAGTGGCCACGTAGTTGCCGGTCCCTTCTCAGCATCCTCCGTCCATGCCCAGAGATCTTCTTCCTCCCCACTTTTCTCGGCCTTGTCCTCAATAATACCGGTGGTGCAGTTGCTCAGTTTCTCAACTTCTTGATTGATGATGTCCCGGTAAGGGTGAAGGAGAAGCTGGGAGGAAGCGTATGGACCGATGATGTTCAGACGGACGGCCGAGGAGAGGAGGGAGCGTGCGTGAAGGAAAAGATGTAGGTGCAAAGCTCGATCTGCGACGACGAATAATCAATAAAAAGAACTATTTCATGGGGTATGACAACTTACCAACGGGTAGTCCCAAGGCAGCTGTAATAACACCCCAGCAAACAGCCAAGTGCCCCGGAACCTTCTCCAAGATTACCATTTTCTTATAACCTTCTATGATCTTGACGCCCATTTCATCGGTCGATCCGGGGCCTCCTCCATCGTCATTCAAGTACTCATCAATCCCTACCGGACGGCTCAGCCCACGGGAGAAAAGGGTGAGCATAGCTACACCTTGAGCTTTCGATGACCGCCGACCAACGTGAGACAGGAGCGTGCACTCGTGATACTTGTCTAGCGCCTGTATCTTTTGGAGCACTCTCTGCACCTCATCTTCTATTATGCCAGTCCCAGCTTTGGAAGCTTTACGGGAATCATCTACACAAGTCCATCCATCCTTGACAAACCCTCCGGTTGTACTAGCATAGTTACTCACTTCGGCCCTCGCAAAATCAACCAAACCTCCTGTCATACTCTTCTTTCCCGGGACACCACCATCTTTAAATTCTTTGGATGTGTAAGAGTACTGTGAAGAAAGAAATCCGTGTTTGGCGAATGATTCGAGGCCAGAGGAGGATACGAAACCGCCAGTAGGGAGGTTCGAGTCGGTAAGGACATAAAGCAGGTGTAGCTCCTTAGCGCATGGATTTAGTGAAGCCATAAGGATCCGCCCCTTTGAGTCTTGAGTATAGGTAGTTGAATTCTAGGCCTATCAATAAGCCAACAGGAAGGAAGACAGTAAGGGTTTTGTAATAACTTCACAGCGGAAGATCATATGACAGGGTTTGCCGGTGACAATATAAATGGAGGAGTGATGATCTATATAATATATGGCATATGGTGGTGGTGGTGCGTGGTGGTGGTTGATATTCGTGATGTGGAATGCGCCCACTTCTGTTAACTGCAGACGGAACCAGATAAGTATCCGAGAACCGAACTTAGCCGAAACAAGTCGAGAGTGGGGACCGGAGACCGGAGATGAGAGATCAACAACGAACAGCGAATTCGACAACGATACACGACTGTCTCCTTCGTTTGCCATATCTTGTGTTTCTTTGGCCCACAGTATTGTCGTTCAACTCCTTCCAAGATGGCGCTTCTGTCTGACAAGCTTCAAGAGTTTACCATCAAGGCAGCCAATCAAAGCCAAATCGAACTGCACGCTAAGGCTTCTTATGTGATCTGGCCTAGAGCTCAAAGCTTCGAGGTCAGTAGTGGGTTACCCTACATGTTGAGCCTGTCACTGTATAAAGTGTCTGACTTCTCAAGTAGGAGTATTGGGAGGTATATAAGACGGAGCGAAGGGAAGCACCATGGGGTAAAGATGCATTCCAAACTTGGTAAGTCAACATTGAACTAGTGGTTACCAAGCTGACTCGAGATACCAGGGTTCTTGTGCACAGGGATGACCCAGAAGGTGAGGTCTATGCTGCATGTAAAACGTGAGAGCTCATGAGTTTATCTGTTAGTCTCGCTGATGTGCTGCACAGGTATCGACGAAAGGCGTTTGTCAAACATCGAGGAGCCGATGATATCGAAGATGGATATGTGTATGGTATTGCCTCGGTAGTGACTCCAAAGCAACATCTTCGCGAGTACACCAAGAATGGTTTATCTAACATGGACTGACATTATGTGGGCTGTAGGCAACGGTTACGCGACTCGCCTCTTGAGCCTTCTGCATCGATATCTCGGTCCTGAGAACACACTCCCTCCTGTACCAGAATCATGGGGCAAAGACCAGCCCTATATTCAACTTCCCCCTGATATCGCACCTAAAATACCGAAAGCCTTAGGATCCATACTCTGGTCAGACGTCGGATCGACCTTTTATTCGCGCTGTCTGAGTGGTCAAGGTCGACAGGGATGGATCGTAGACGATGCCTTGAACGGAGAGCTTGTGTGGAAGATCTTGCCCAGCGCCGATCCTGTAGAAGAAGTGTATACCTGGATTTATCAAGAAGGACTTGTTTCAGTTGGCCAGGAATTGTCTGTGCGTGCTCAGAACGAGCTTAGGAAATCAGATACTACGGAGAGGTCCATCTTCTTGCAAGACCCTGCAAACCCTGGGACCCTCTTCTTCCTTCCGGTGAAAAGCACATGGTTGAACCCCGAATTCAAGTCTCTTCCTGTGGGACTTCGCATCAAGGCATCATCCGGTAACTCTACAGAAGATGCTATCGTCCTATTCACCGTATCCAATCGTTCCATCAGGAAACGCTTTCTCATAACCTTAATATCCAATCTTGCCCCTTTGCAACTCCCATCTGTCCTGAAAGCATTCGACATTCTCGCCGCCAAAGTCGGACACGAAGAAGGATGTGCTTGGGGCCTTGAGGCGGAGAGTGAGCTGGTGAAAGCTTGGAAGGCGCTTTCGGAGAGAGAGGTTAGGGTGGGGAGAAGGGAGGAGGTTGATGGGCATCTATTGGGTGTCGCTTGGTATGGTCCGGAAGAAGACAGGGGTATGCTGGGAGACGGGCAGATGTGGAGCTGGTGTTAGAGCAATTGATTCTATTATATGTAATACGAGTGCATGTTTATGGGTAAAAGCGTTGATTGGTTTTTCGTATCTTTTGAACTGTTGCAGATTGCAGACATGTGGGCCGTCAGTTATAGTAGTAGGTAAAAACCGGTGGAGCCATGCGCTGGTAAACGCCAAAAAACATTGCAGCGCTCGTTTTTGGTCTATTAGGTCAACGTGACACAATACCGGCATCATTAACGTCATCAATTTCTGCAGTACGAGTAATCCATATAGTGCTCAGTCCGTCATGCCTCAGCTCATGCTACATGCAACGTCACGGTAGGTGTCAGCACAATTTCATGATATACTTAGACATGCTATACTTGTTATACTTGTTTTCCATATGCTTATCTAAATTCCAAAGCTGATTATTAAAAAGGAAGAGTACGAAAGATAGATTCGATATAGTGTAGACACAAGCCATGTCCGATGCGCAAACCCGTCTCCGGCAGTTTACAACGCGCGCAGCCAATACGAGCCAGATCGAGCAACATGCTCGCGCATCTTATGCTGTTTGGGCCAAAGGGAAGAGCTGGGAGGTGAGTTTGAGTTTTCTCTTCGCCCGTGATCAGCCATCAAGAGAATCGTCTGATGGCCTACCTGGGGATTCATCTAGGAATTCTGGGGAATCTTTCAGTGGGAGCTGAATGATGCTCAATGGGGTAAAGATGCGCTTGTGACTTGGTAAGTAGCTGTTGTTTGTTAATTATTCTTAGTGTTATCATATTTGACGGTTGGTTAGGGTACTCATACGAACAGATGATCCAGAAGGTGAAATTTATGCAGGTTGCAAGACGTAAGAAATGCGGGATACTGGAAACCTGGAGGGTTTAAACTCACTTGGCATTCCGGTTTTAGGTATCGAAGGAAGGGTTGGGTCAAGCACCGTGGAGCAAACGATATCGAACCGGGCTTTGTATACGACGTTACATTCGTCGTAACTCCTAAACAGCATCTCCGTACGTTCAGCCTAGCGAACGGTGTATCGGGTATTAATTCACCACGTAATAGGAAACGGCTACGCTAATCGACTTTTAAGCGTACTTCATCGCCATCTTGCCCCTTCATCAACTATTCCACCCATCCCAGAGGCTTGGGACAAAGATCAACTATCCATATCGGCCTCTCCTGATATCATCGCTCGTACTCCCAAGGCTTTTGGATCTATCCTCTGGTCAGATATTGGCTCGACCTATTACGCTCGTTGCGCCATCAGCCCAGATAGACCTGGCTGGATAGTAGATGACTCGCAGAATGGTGAACTGGTATGGAAGATCCTCCCTCCTAAAGATGACGCCGAAGAGGGTTTCGAATGGCTTTACCTTGAAGACTTGGACGCTATCGGCGAGGAGCTGTCCGACCGCTTGAAGGAGAAGCTAAGACAGGCAGATACTACCGAGAGAGCCCTCTTTATCCAAGACCCAGCAACGCCCGGTACATTATCCTACGTCCCTGCCAAAGGCGTTAGACTAAGCCCCACATCTCAACGCCTCCCTGTGGGTCTTCGTATCAAGTCCTCATCAGGGAACGCCTCCGAAGATGCTATCGTCCTCATTACCGTTACCTGTATTCCATTCGGAGAACGATTTTTGATCACTTTCATATCTAATCTGACGCCAGCCCAGCTGCCTCTGGTCCTTCGAGCGTGCGATAAGCTTGCAGCGGATGCTGGGCACGAAGAAGGTTGGGTGTGGGGTGTTAATGGAGAGGTTGGACTTGTAAAGGCTTGGAATGAGGAACCCGGGAGAGAAGTTAAAGTTGGAAGAAGACCAGAGCAACATGGTCATTTACTTGCTGTTGCATGGTATGGAGCTGAAGAGGAGAAGGGGACGATAATGGAATCGCAGATCTGGAGCTGGGGATAGACGCATAAGACGCCATTGTCATACGTAGACTCTACATTCCTTATGCCCCACATTACGTACTTGTTTGGCAGGGCATATTGTATGCATGCGATGTTTCTCGTATCACAGATCATCCATCATGCATGCCTCGCCGACGGGTCATTCGCCAACTGCATGCCGTGGATGGCCACCAGTCTCGCTTAACTGCTTGCCAGGACCCCGCGTCTCTAGAATATTTACCCGAGGGCTCAACTTTTTCCTCGCGGACGGAGCTTGCTTGCTTTTCGCAGCGTGGCTAAACTCGCGGATCAGTGGAAAAAGTTCGCACCAGCACCACGACTGACGCACGAGTACTTATTTATATTTGTCAACGTGCGTACAGTATGTGATGCATTACTGATCTCTATAGTGTATAGTACATATACATCTCCCCTGCACCGGAAAGTTGACAATAAAAATAGATAATAGATATACATAAAAATATAATGACACTTACGACCGACTCTCGAACGCAAAAACTGCAGCAATTCACTATCCGAGCTGCGAACTTTAGTCAAGCTGAGCAACATGCCCGAGCTGCTTGGGCCATCTGGAACAAGGGCAAGACATGGCAAGTGGGTTGAAAAGAGATTTTTCCACAAGGACGACATGCTGATTCCATCTAGCAATTCTGGGAAATCTTCCAAATGGAGATCAACGAGGCTGAATGGGGTAAAGAGGCGCTCGTCTGCTGGTAAGTGCAATTGAGACACAGCACTAATTCAATTAATGACCGAATTTAGGGTGTTAGTTCGCTTAGATGATCCCGAAGGCGACATTTACGCTGGATGCAAGACGTATGTCCATTACATTACTGTACTGTGTACGAGCTTTTGTTGACTGGTGGAGGATAGCTTCCGACGAAACGCCTGGGTAAAGCACCGAGGAGCAGATGACATCGAAGAGGGTTATGTGTACGATGTGACTTATGTCGTCACTCCCAAGCAACATCTTCGTAAGATCTTGAGCTCAAATGAAATGTGCCTTAGTGCTGATGCACTGTCACAGGTAACGGCTATGCCAACCGTCTTCTCAGTCTTCTTCATCGCTACCTCGGCCCTGAAGCCAAACTTCCACCTGTGCCAGAATCATGGGGAAGGGACCAACCAACCCTCCCCCTCTCTCCCGAAGTTGCCTCTCGAGTCCCAAAGGCTATAGGATCCTATCTTTGGTCAGACATTGGCTCTACCTTTTACTCTCGATGCTCTATCGGCGAGAATCGTCCGGGATGGGTCGTTGAGGAGCCCTCCATCACCGAACTGGTCTGGAAGATTCATCCTTCAACTGTGTCTATTGAAGAGCCTCTGGAATGGCTTTATATAGACGATCTGAAAGCCGTCGCGGAGGAGCTGCACGTCCGTCAGCAAAAGAGGTTGAGAGAAGCTAACACTTCTGAACGATCTCTTTTCCTTGCCGATCCGGCAACTCCAGGCAGCTTGGGATATCTTACCATCAAGGGTTCTTGGTCAACACCGACAGACATATCTTTGCCTGCCGGTTTACGCATCAAATCAGCATCTGGCAACCCCTCTGACGATGCGATCATTCTTTTCACCCTTCACTGCAGCCTCATCGCACCTCGTTTCTTGATCCGATTCGTCTCCAACCTCTCCCCGGCTCAACTGCCTGTTGCTCTTTCAGCGTTTGATGACATTGCCACCCAGGCGGGTCATACAGAGGGATGTGTTTGGGGCTTGACGGAGGAGAAGGAATTGGTAGAGGCCTGGAGAGCTCAACCTGGAAGGGAAGTGGCTATCGGAAGGAGACCAGAGCTTGATGGGCATATGCTGGGTGTGGCATGGTATGGAAAGGAGGAGGACAACGGTGGTTTATTAGACACTCAAATGTGGGGCTGGCAATAGGTTTGTTTCACCTACCAGTTTGTCCGCTAGATGGCGATGTGCGAAGAAAATTAGATTTTCCTTTATGACACTACACAACATCCTTTCAACTGTCTCGTGCTCGCTCCTTTGAGAAAATCTACTTACTGGCTATTATTCACGTGTTGCTAACCCAAAAATCTCTTTATAGTTGACTTTGGCTCCAAAGACGCTGCCCATCTCCTTAGGTACGAAGATCAAGCTGGAAAAGAAGCGCAACCATGCGAAGCTTTCTCAAATCCATTTTCAAGCCATCACCATCTTCGAACCGATCGACCCGGCCCCGGAAAAGGTCAAGAGAGTCGCCATTTACTACCCGTTATTACTCAGAATACAATCCGCAACCGGAGGATCTTGGAACCCTCCCTGATGCTTTACAAGGGCAGCTCATGATTGACAATAACGAAGAGACGGAGAGCACTATTCCGCGACTACTTCGGGTTCTGGAAGATCGTGGACAGTCAGGGGAAGAGGGCATGATTACGCCTTACCTTCATGAGGGCAGAAATTATAGGACTGGAGATACTATCACTACAAGCTCATTGTCCATTAATGAGAGAGTTGGTCTTGTTGAAGCAGTCCTTCAGGCGAATGACGAAGCTGTCAGTGAGTATGGCCTCCGGGGGCTTTTCTCTCAACATTAATGCAAAGGTCAAATTGTTAGACGATCTGGAGAAGTTGTTGCAAACAGCTTTCGGAATGGCCCCCAACTCCCGTTTACTTGGACAGATGATGAATCTACTAGAGACTCAAAGGTATGAGATTAATGAAATGAAGCCGTACATCGAGTCTAGGCCTTTCCCATCTCTTCGTATGCCTTTTCCTATCTCTGGGCAAAAACGGTAATTAATAGTCGGACAGTCACTCTTCAACAGATCTATGCTAAAGTTGATGGAGAGATCAACAATCTGGCCGATCTACCGGATACTGTGGCAAGGGATACGCTGGTGACGCTTGTACAAGTCTTACAAGAGGGTGAATCCTTATAAACCATCACTGGACTACCACTGACGTTAATCACATTACTCAGGCCCAGACTACTTGATTGATGTCTGCCTGATCTCTAACATAGTATGGTACGCCAAAATTGTCGACCTCTCCTACGCTGCATCTATTCAGCATATGCTGGACAAGGCTATTGACCAAAAGAGCAATCTTACAACTTTTCGAGGTGCTGTCGAATCCATTCTTGCTATAAGTGCTGCGTTGTCTGTCGATTTCTTGGATGATCAAACGGCTGAAAATGCCTATAGGGACTTGGGCGCCTTGTTAAGACAGGTAAATATGGTGGGACGTGACTGAAAAGGTAAACTGAGACCATCACAGTTAGAATTGAGAATGGAATCAAGCAAAGAGATCACTCCTGAGACTATTATTGTAAATAGTGTGGTAGGGAGTTCAGCTACAACGGGGGCCAGTACACCAACCCCTCCACCCATGCCTGGATACGCAGCCGACACGTCTATATTATCGCCCGCTGTCTTATCCCCCTCATCTTCATTTCCTTCGTCTCCTAATGCTTCCGAATTCAAATCCATAGATATGAAGGAGCTTCAGACCCATTTTGGTACCGGAGTCAGTACACCTGTAACACCTTTATCCGGATTGTCATCTTTCGACGCCACACCGACCGACACCACTGCCAAGCCCACACGGTCTCCGTCCTCTTCGGCAGTGTCAGTGGCAGGATCGGACAGTTCCGAGGAGATTTGGGAGTACCGAGGTCAGTTCCTGACCCGCTCGGCATTGGACCTTGTTTTGAGACAAGAAACTCTTGCGCAAGCGGATAGCTCCGGCCAATACGCAGGAGAGGCATCATGGGATGATTTGAGGGGCACATGGATACCTGTTTGGGTCAAGAAACTCAAATTAAGTGATTTGGCGGAAGGGGAGATACCGGATTCAAGTCCTGCTGGATTCCAAGAGCGAGATACGGATGCGTGGGGAAACAAGATTGGATGGTATGGACTGCATAAGGAGATGTATTACAAAGAAGAACCAAAGTGGGAATTAAAAGATTAATCTATATTGCTGTTGATTTATTATACATTCATACAGTGACATGACTCCCACAAGTCTTGACTCCTACCAAAGTCCTTTACGCCTTGACTTTCTCCAACCCAGGAAGGAACTCATAACCACCCTCTTTCCTGACCTTGTCGAAAATCTGAACTTCCTGTCAGCTAAAGGCTTAAAAACTGCACTGTGGTAGTATCCTCACCTCCATAGTCATCGTCGTCTCCGCATGCGGCATGCTCGGACACTCCTTCAACCCGTCTCTCAGACACCTGGCCACAGCATCGGCTTCCCAATACAGCCCAAACCCATCGAAAGTCATATCGATTGTCTCATCCTCGTAGTCCCCGTCCTCAATCTCGGGGTTAAGAAGTCTACGGATAGTATACTTTTGAGGGCGAGAAGTGAGGCCATGAACGAGGATCTCTCCCTTGGAGCCAACGATACGGGTATTTTGATATTTTTGAACATTGGAGAGAAGATTTGTCGTGCCTACAAAGATTGTCAATTCGTACGCCGATGAAGCCTTGATATAATGTCAGCTTACAGAATGACACGGCGTTCAACTTAGGGAAGGTCAAGGTGATGCTGGTTGCAAGGTCGACACCAGTGTGGTGTTGTAGCATCGTACTGCCAACCTTGTCAGGAGGTGTGAGCTGATTCATAGGATGGCGGTAGAGGATCATCATTGTCTACATATGGTTCCGCACGATATGTCAGCCAACCTTTCGCCACAACGGGCGAAGTATGGACTGAGAACTTACCCACACGAGAGGGTAAGGTCCAAGATCAAGGAGGCTACCACCGCCAAGCTCAGCAGCGAACAGTCGGTTTGTATTAGGTCGTTTCTTGTAGGCGTCCATGGCGAGGTCCGAGTACATGCATCTGATCTCACCGATAAGGTTGTCTTCATGGATAGCTTTCTGAATGGCTAACATAACGGGGTTGAATCGGGTCCAAACGGCTGAAGCAGCAAGTCGGTGGTTTGTTTCTGACTCTGTGGTTTTCAAACTTACCTTCCATAAGGAAAACATCGTTCTTTTTGGCAATTGAGACAAGGTGCTTCCACTCTGCGGCATTGAGGGTTGCTGGCTACCATGAGAAGTTACTTAAAGAAGACCATAACTCTGGATCGAGCCTACTTTCTCCAGAAGGCAGTTTTTGCCAGCTTCCAAAGCGAGCTTGGCATCCTCATAATGAGCAATGTTCATACTACCCACATACACAATGTTGACATTCTATGTCATCCACTCAGTCAGTCGGAGGAGTCAACACCTCTTATTGAACACACTCACAGGATCCTCCACAACGCCTTTGTATGAACCGTATGCTTTGGGCTTGAAGTCCACAAGTCCATCTTGTTGACCCGCAGCTCCATTGGGACAGTATTTGCTGATGAAATCCTCTGCTTTGGAAAGCGAACGGGACCCAACAGCAGCAATGGCATGAGAGACGTCTGTGACGTTTCTTGAGGCCATGGGACGGCCGATATCTTTGGTAAATTCGGATGAAATCCAACCACATCCAAGAATACCCCACCGAGCGACGAAGGGTTGTTTAGAAGACATACTGGTGATATATCGTAGTAGCGATCTGGGAGGAGTCATGAAGGCGAGGTTATTGCGGCTGTTTTGTGACTAAATAGAGCGCGCTTGGCAAGGAGAGGGAGTTCAGAGGATGCATGGAGGTGGATAGAGAAGAAGGGACATGGGATGATGGGACGAAGCATATATCTCCGGGCCGGTGTCCGGGATGATAGATAAAGATCGGTCCGATATTTGCGTCCGCGCGACCAACTGGTGCTGAGAACACAACAACAAACCAGAAAGTACGTACTACGTAGAAGGAAGAACTGGCCTTGTGTTCGTCAGTTCATGTTTTATGCATGTGGGAGCGGTGGGAAACCGGTCAGTTTTCCCCAGACGGTGCGTATACGGCCTACGTCGTAACAAAATACATTAGGGTATATATACAATCGTTACACAGAGAGTTTGTCATCGACTTCATCCGTCCTCTCGTCCTCTTATTACTTGGCCCCGCGAATCAGTCTCTTGACTTCTGCTCCAGAGATATTCATATCATTCCTCTCCATATCATCCTCAGTCACGACCTTCTTTTTCCCAAGCGTCCTGTCAGAGTATCAGCATGGATATTAGTCACGGATTTGAGTGCAGAACTCACCTCTTCTTCTTCACCGTTGTCTTTATCGGCAACTCATCGTCATCATCATCGCCAAGCTGAAGTTGTCCCACTCTCACGCTCAGAGGACCTGGAGTCTCGAACACAGGCTCCCGAGACTTCTCTGTCTTAGAAGTTGCCTTTGAGGTCGCGTCGTGGGTCATCTTGTTTCCCTTGACAGCTCCGGGAGTTAGTGGGCTAGATGCCTGCAGCCTGGAAGGAACCTTGGCAGGAATACGCTTGATGGGGTTGCTATCCTTGCGCTTGACACTAGATAGACGACGAGGTGGGGAAGGCTCGCTCTCATCATCTTCTGAAACTTCTTCGTCAGAGATGGTAAATGCCGAGCCATCCGAATCGGGTCCTTCCTCTTCCTCTTCCTCCTCTTCCTCCTCTTCCTCCTCTTCCTCCTCTTCCTCTTTCTCCTCTTCCTCCTCACTTTCTTCTTCCTCCTCATCATTTTCCTTTTCTTCTTCTTCTTCAATACCCTCCTTCTCTTCATTTTCATGCACCATAGATCTCTCATCCTCGCTCCTGGTAAGCTCATCTTCATACTCTTCGTCATGTTTCTTAACCTCCTCTTTTATCATTTCTCTATCACTCTCCCGATCAGCTAGTGTACGGTGACTTGTGGAGTCACGAGAAATTGTGAGCTTAGGGATAGTGGATGCAGGTTTGGCAAGGAAAGGATCGGAGTGGGAGGAAACCATGGAATCGTCGCCAGAAACAAGCTATAAGAATAGAATAAGCATTTGACCGGTACCATCTTCCAGTTAAAAGCCTCCGAAATTCGACTTACCAAAGACTCATCAATGGCGGACTCAAAGCTCTTCTCTATGCTCAGGTCATCTCGCGACTCATCGCGATCCGCATATGAAGATTCGGCAGGAGAGAGTTCATATCGAGCGATACGTGATACAGCAGGCGTCATAGTACGCATGACAATGTCGATCTTTCGGTCAGCTTTGAGCTCGCTCGCTGCGACCTGGAGATGAACACATCCGATTAACGATTATGCTGGATAGATATAGGAAAAGATCAACTTACATGTTCGTTCAATCGCTGAGAAAATTCTTTGTGCATTCTTTGCATTGCCTCTTGCATCTCTCGGGCAACTTCCTCGCGTACTTCAACTTCGATGGCAGCCGCCCGCATTTCGGATTCATAAAGCTAATCACTATTAGTAATATTCCTCATACATTAGTTGAAATCGTCGAGAGATACTCACTCTGGTTTTCATTTCCTTGAGCTGATCAAACAGATACTCCACAAGCAGATCCTTGTCCTCCTCATCTTCATCCTCCGCATCCTCCTCTTTGACTTCCAACTCTTCCTCAACCATGACAAAACCTTGACTCTCCCTTTCCGCAAAAATCTTACTTTTCATCGCCTGGCTCGCCGCACCATCATCTTTCGGGATGACCGGAACAGTCACCTTGATTTTCATAGGCGCGCTGACAGCATGTTTGAAAGCATTAAACTGGGTGCTAATTTGACGTTTGAGGAGTGGGAGGCCGACTCGATTGGAAGCGGTGGTCTGCACTTCGCGGGCAGAAGCGGAAAACCGCATGACATGCGAGTTCTCGTCGAAGCCTGTGTCGTATGGATTGACGTTGATGATGATCACCTATGTTTCCGGTCAGATTACATGCTGGAGGGAGGGTGATCGCTCTTACTGCTCGCCCATCACCAACAAAGAAGTTTTGGAAGATCTCTGTCAATTTTGAATGTCTAAACGGTACGACCGCAATCCTTTTCTTGACTCCCACGGCAGAGGATGCTGACAACTTTTGCTGATTCGACCGCAGTACTTCAAGGCATTGACCCAACACCATGAGCGACTTGTTGATGTTACCCGCCTCCTTCAATCTGTCACCAGTAGTATGCGTGTTCCTATTCCTCTCAGAGCCAGCGAGATCAACAATGGCGAGGCGGGAGACTTGAGCGGAATCGGGGTCCTCGGGTGCGCCATTGTGGACACGGACGACTTTGATGGTGAAAATGCCATGACTTCGGCTGGATTCTCGGTTCGCGAGGGTACCGAATACTTGCCGAGCGTTCTGGCCAGATCGGAAGACCGCAAGAGCTTCCTACACGGCAAGAGCTTGAATTTAGCTCGAGCCTGGTGAAGGTTGAAATGACTCACTTCTCTGGTTCGCACACGGACATCTTTCAGCCCAGCGATATATTTTCCATTTCCATCAGGATCATTCTTCAAGCTAAGGGCCTGCCTCTTGAGCACACCTCCACCACCATTCGCCATGGCAGCCATGTTAAAGGAGGAATTGAGGACGGATGGAATACCTTGCATGTGAGATGTTCGAGGAAACTTGTCATAAGTTGCTCTGGGGCGAGGAAAAATGGAAGCTGACGGAGAGGATGTTGGGAGTACAGCTTCGAGGAGATCGAAAATCTATGGCCAAGGACATATGAGTATTGCCGGTTTACACACGTTTATGCGAAAAAGATAATCACGAACCTTCTCATTATACACCTCAGCGTACGATATAAAAACAGCATAAGAGAAGTTTTTATCGACCTTCACGGCTGGAGGAGAATGTTAGCTCAGCCGTAAAAAACGCAACGGGTCTCTCTAACCTTCGTCTGTCCTCGGTTCCGTTGCAGCCAGAGGGTCAACAATGTTCAGGGAGCCATCAACTTCGTCGCACAAGACCACATCTGCAAGGCCTTGAGGTTGAAGCTGAGAAGAGATATTAGCAACTGTCACTGATGAGATAATGCACTCACGTTTGCTTTGCTTTCTGAACCCTCGATTGAATTGAAAACGACATCAATGGCCCTAGGAAGCACACCTCTCTCTGTCGTCGATGTTGTATTCCCACCTTGAATGGTATACGACTTCCCGCTATTGCTTACACCATAAGCAAATAGAAGACCATTCTCTCCTTGTAACAGTTTCTCCACAAGGGGAAGAGTAGTAGTCGTGAAAAAGGGAGATTGAGCCGTATCGGGAGGAAAGACTCGATCGAATGAGAAGAGATGGGGTGGTCTAGGAATGTGGTGCCGAGCATTCTCCTGGAATTATATCAGTCTATTAATCTTCCACCAACTCGACTTATAATGGACTGACTGCAGGAGCGCGCATCAACACATCAGTCTCTGACTGAATCTCGAGATACGGTCGGGCTGTCGAAACCAAATCTGGGACCGGAGGCGGCCGTATTCTCAAGTACGCCTGATTGTCGTTGTCAGCAGTTGTTACAGGGCTTTGAAAGCGCTATTTATCTGTACCTTTAGACTCTCAGCACTTGCTTCAGGTTTAGAAATGGGTTGTGCGGCAAGCTTTGCTCTCGGTGTCGATGCCTATAAACAGACAAAATTCGTCAAGATTGCAATTGAATTCTTTCGTTTTCGGCAACTTACCACCTTCTCTTTCTGTCCAATCTTCCCTGATACCTTTCTAAACCCTTCTTTTCCTTTTGTGAGGAAGCCTGGTTGTCTTGAGGTTTCTGCAGGACTTGCAACGGCCTCTTTAGCAGCCCGAAGACGAGTGACTCTGCCGGTAGCAGGCGCTGTTGCTGCGCTTTTGGGGGGGAGACGCGGTTTGGAGGAAGCACTCGGCGTTGCTGGAGGTGGAGCCATTGTCATTGATTATTGTGTATAATAAGCCGTATGAGCAATATTGTAGAGAAGTAACAAGTGAAGGCAGTCGCGTTTAGGAATTATTGAGTACGTGTTGTTGTTTATGTTGCAACAATAAATAAATAACAAATAAATAATATTAACAATCATCACACTCATCAAACTAACAACAACAACAACAACGACGCAACAAACAACAACAATCAAACATGACAACAACAATCGTCGCTCTTCAAAATGCCATATCACATCGGGTCTCCGGGGGCTTTGAGAGATAAACCTAAAATATAGCGAGAACGACGACATAACCCCTTGCATAGTACAGCATGATATCGTCACGCATGCGTTTCCCCAGCGAAAGCGATCAGGGCTCAAGCGATTGATCTTACGGCTACCCCGCGGTTTCTTCAATTCTCCCAGAAGATCCTGTCCCAAGATGGCGGAGCCGCCTTATACTACCTTCACCAAATGGCAAAAGCTGTCGCTCGTCGTCGTTGCATCTCTCTCAGCCTCCTTCAGCGGCTTTGCATCTAATATATATTTCCCTGCTATTCCAGTCATGGCTACCTCCCTTGGCACCTCTATTGAAAACATTAATTTGACGGTGACGTCGTATATGATCTTCCAAGCTATCACTCCGACATTTTGGGGGTAAGACGATTGCAATTCAAACGGAACCGGCAGGGACATGCTAACGGGTCTTAGTGCCATTTCTGACGCTTATGGCAGACGACTGGTCCTCATATCCACACTTACGGTATTCTTCTCTGCTTGCATTGGCCTTGCGTTAGTCAAGCACTATTACCAGCTTGTCATCCTGCGGTGTTTGCAAAGTACCGGAAGCGCAAGTACCATTGCAATCGGCTCAGGCATCATTGGAGATGTGGCAGACAGGAAAGAGCGGGGAAGCTATATGGGCTTCTTTCAAACAGGTCTTCTACTTCCATTAGGTGAATACAAGCGTCTGAGTCGCAATAGCTGCTTGGAACTGATGCTAACCATGAGCAGCTATTGGACCTGTTTTAGGCGGTATTTTTGCTCAAACATTAGGCTGGCGGGCCATCTTTTGGTTTTTTGTCATTTACGCAGGGATATTCCTTCTAATTCTGGCACTATTTCTGCCGGAAACTTTGAGGCGTATAGTAGGCAACGGTGCTATCTACCCTCCTGCTCGATCACGAACGCCTTTGGAGCATTTCCTAGCTTCGAGGGACAAAACCCTACCCCCTATAACTTCAGCAACACCCATACGACCGGACTGGATAGCCCCTTTGCGCATTCTCTTTGTACCTGACGTTTTTTTAACGCTTTCCTTTCTCTCTCTACATTACGCAACATGGCAGATGGCGATTACAGCCCAATCTTCTCTGTTCAAGAGCATTTACAACCTGAACGAAATTGAGATTGGTCTTACTTTTATCGCCAACGGCTTTGGCTGTATGCTCGGTACTCTTTCAATTGGTCGGTTCCTCGACTATGACTACCAGCATTTCAAGAAAAAGTTTTCCGGACCTACATCAGACTTCCCCATCGAGCAAGCCCGGCTTCGTACTGTCTGGTTCTGGTCTCCGTTCCAGTGCGCCGCAGTCCTATGGTTTGGCTGGACGTTGGATCAAAAGGTACACATGGCGTCCCCTATTGTCGCATCTTTTGTCCTAGCATGGGCAGCGATGTCCATCCAAGCCGTTATTAGTACCTTTATCGTCGACATATTCCCCAAATCAAGCGCATCTGCTACAGCCGCTCTCAACCTCGCCAGATGTCTGATGGGTGCCGGTGCAACAGCTTCGGTAGAACCGTCGATCAATACTTTGGGTGTTGGTTTCACATTTACACTATGGGCATGTCTAATGGCATTGTCGTTGGCGTTTGTTGGAGTACAAATGCGCTTTGGCCCAGCATGGCGGAAAAGAAGAGAAAAAAGACTTGAAGAAGGGGAGAAGGGCTAGGTATCCCGGCCGTCATTACATAGAATCAATGGTCAGAACGGTATGTGCAAAAAAGGTTCAGGCATTAGGTAACCAACCTATTAAACCTTTTGCCAGACCAACAACGATGCGCTTGATCGCAGGCTGTATACCATCTCAGCAGCTCAATCGGGCATGACCGCGAGCGAAGTGAAGCTGGCATGATTTAACTGATCGTATCATAGGGTCCTCATGATGCCCAAGGAGGACATTGCAGCTGTCAGAGGTTGTCGCTCAGGAATTAGAAGGAGGGGATCTTTGAAGATTGCCAGGACATACCGCGCCTATATATCAATATTGACTTTCATACGTTTATACTTCAACACCTGAAGACAACCAAGAGATAATATGACCAAAGTATTCTTGGTCCAACTTAAGCTGCGCAAGCGGGGACGATAGAAGAAGATCGCCCTAAATACCTTCTCCACAACTCCTGAGTAACCCTTTTCCTTTCACCAGCGGCGCCTTGCTCTCCGCTCATCAAGCTCTTGTTTTCAAATGCCCTCCTACCGAGGAAAGGCATGACTTCCTCGAGCTTGCCATAGGCGATGTACTTGAAAGCGACGGGCTGACCGTCGTTAACGAATCTAGCAGCGTTGCGATCTGTAAGGTCGTCCTTCATGCCGTACAGCTGCGCTATCCTGACTCTACCTCTCACGTCCTTCTTCAATCTCATCAACCCACTGGATCCCTTTTCAGCCAAGCCGTTTTTAAGCAGATTCTCACAGATGATATCACAAGATTCGGGGTTGTGAGTACCGAAAATGACGCTTAGCGCTCGTTCGGGGTGAAAAGATTTGAGTTGATCAGAGAGGGTGGTGAGGATGGTGGAGATGGAACCGTCGTAAGAGACATCGGTGACAGGCTTGTTGGGCCAGATGGGGTCCGCACCCAGGCGATCTTCATCAAGCCATTTCTTGCGTTCTTGGAGGTGATAGGCACCACGGACGAGTTTGAGACCGAGAGCGTAACCGTTGGCCTCTGCATGTTGGATTGCGTGCATGAGGTGGGTTGGTTGACGACGTAGGTATGACTGGTAGGTCCCGCTAAAACAGCGAGGTCAATTTAGCTTTCGAAAATGACCAAGGATGGGAAATTCACTAGATAAGAGGGCCATTCCACTTCTCACTCTTTGACTTTGGAGGCTTATTGAATACTTCAGACAAGAGGAGAGTGTAGCCATCCAAGGCTGGCTGGTACCATGTGTGCTCGGCATCAATGATGAGCACAACGCTTCAAGAGGTCAGATATTACCCAAAAAGTGGAAACCTGGAAGTACCTACTCGTTCTCTTTAGCTTTTTCCCCAATCTTCCTTAAATTGTACCAAAGGTCGCTAAGTACTTCTAGATCATCTTCTTTCAACCCTGGATCAGTCTCCAATACTCCGATATCATCCCATTTATCCTTCAAAGCGAACAGTTCTCTTGGATCGCCGAAATTGAGGTCTTTTGTACGAGCAAGGACTTGACAGTCGAGAGATTCGGGGGTACATGGGTAAGGTACAAAAAGAGGGGTGTTTGGGGCGTTAGTGGAGCTGGATTCGGCCAGGGATCGTAGACGAAGCAAAGTGTAAGAGGCCCGCTCAAGGACATTGGGGTCAACGATACCGGTCTGAAAGAGCATTATCCGTCCACTCTTGTTCATCGAAAGAAACATCTTGAAAACTCACAACCTTGAGAGCGAAGCCGGTGGCACCTCTTTGTTCGACAGGCAGACTTCTTTCATATTCTCCACTCTTTTCCAATGCCATCATGACTTGCTCTAGCCTGTGCTTCCTTTCTCTCTGGCGCCTTGCCTCCTTTCCATAAGTATTATCGTCTTGTAACTGAGATTCATCAACTTCAGCAGAGTAGTTTAACATTGCCCCTATCCCCCTAGTGCGCAGGGCTTTCAAAGACGAAATGCAGTCTTCCACAGTCTCACCTGGAACAAATTGCTCGAAGAAAGTGTTCCGGACGAACCATTCTGTGGGCAGGCGCAAAGGAGAATTAATAAGGATGGATAATATCTTTGGAGAGTAGTCGACGACGCCTGGGAAGGAAATGAGCGAGTAAACTAGCCATGTTCGAAGAAGCTGGGCTGTAGATGCGATTTGAAGGGAAGAGGAGCCAGCACCAGGAAATGGTTCGGTCTCAGCTGAGAGAGTGGGAACAAGAAGAAAACCGGCCGGGAGAAATGCGAGAGGGTAGAGATAACGACGACGGAAGCGGCGGGAGCTAAAACCAGAGCTAGGGCCCGATTCAGAGCCAGAATCAGAAGAAATGGAGGAAGAAGTGGTGGTGAAATATACACAACAACTATCATAACCAGTCCCAAGTGAAGGTATCCAAGCTGGTCTGAACTGCCTTCTAAAACGGACAGGTTGTGTGGATGGGATCACGAAGCGGGAAGCACGCATGTTGAGGGAGGCTTGGTTGACGATGATCTGACAGATCATGATTCACATTTCTTCACTATATTTATATATGCCAAGCACGCAGCTGTGCGTAATTCACACAGATAATAAGGCAAACTCTAATCCAAGGCGGCCTCGGCCAAAATTGACTAGTGGACGAATCCGCTTTATCACCGTGGTCAGTTCACGGCATTGAAAGCTCCCTCGGACGGAGTTCGAAGAGGGAAGGCTGCCTCTTCTACGTAGCTTCCCAGGATCCAGGCACATGCCGCCCGCTGCTATCTCGTGATGGCAGTATCTTATCGCGGTATTAGAAGAAAAAGCCGAGTGTGGCGGCTTTAATTTTCGGAACAGCCGACGTGTATCGTGCAGGGTGCGCAGTAATTGTTCCGTCACTAACGAAGGAATTGTCACGAACGACCGATCGATCATTTATATCTTGACATGATTTTCGTCAGTCCTATGCGCCATCTGAGGACTGATTCCGGAGTCGCAAGAACCATGTGGCAAGGTACAGGATATGTGCTGTCAACATGATATGTGGGCAGTAGTGTATGTAAGACTTACTCGTTAATAACTGAATAAAGAGAAGAAGAGAGAGCCGTGTTGCAAGCACTACGTAAAAAGATTCATTTATGTCTCTGTACGATGAAACTATCGGAAGATCAGCTGTATCCCATTCTCTTACCAACTGTGGCTACTGTTATTAAGGAGATGTTTGACTCGCCTTTTCAAAACCAAATGTGCGACTGCGTGAACCTTAGGAATGCCCCATTACTATAGATAATATACACCAAAACCCATCATATACCAAGTCCATTCCCCAAGGTGTCGCTCCATTCAAACAAAAAATTACTGGTACGATATAATACCAGCATCATGATGCCGCAACTTCTGTAATAGCTGTAATTATGCATTGTACAGTACATGGCAGTCTATATCTAAACACAAGAAACCCCCAAAAGATGACGGATACTACTGACGGGACTCTGTTACACCTTACATTTCCACTTGAGCGCCTTATACTGAGCCACCAAAAAATCTTCTCTTTAACTCGGCCGCCACTCGCCTCATTTCTGCTGCTGCACCGTGATCACCGCTCATCAAACTCTTGTTCTCAATCGCCCGCCTACCAAGGTAAGGCATAACCTCTGAAAGCTTGCCGTATGCCATGTATTTGAGAGCAACGGGCTTGCCATCATTGACGAACTTTCTGGCCATACGATCTGTGAGGTCGTCCTTCATACCCAGCAACTGCGCAATCCTAACCTTGCCCCGCACGTCCTCTCTCAATTTCAACATCTTCGCTTCCCCTACTTCCTTGGCAAGACCGTTCCTGAGCAAGTTCTCACAGACGAGATCACAAGACTCAGGGTTGTGGGTACCGAACGCAACGCTCAAAGCGAGTTCGGGGTGGGGAGACTTAAGTTGGGAGGCGAGAGTGGTCATGATGGTGGAGATAGAGCCATTGTAAGCGACGTCAGTAGCAGATTTGTTGGGCCAGATGGGAGCGGCACCGACACGGCCCTCGTCGGACCACTTCTTGCGTTCTTGCTCAAAGTAGGCACCACGGACGAGCTTGACACCGAGGGCGTAGCCGTTGGCTTCGGCGTGTTGTATGGCGTGAATAAGGTGTGTGGGTTGACGGCAGAGGTAGGTCTGATAAGTACCGCTGCAATGGGTTAGTTAAGGATGAAAGGGAGACACTCGAAAGAAGAACTCACTAAATCAGAGGACCAGTCCAGGTCTCCTCTTTGGAAGTGGGAGGTCGATTGAACTCTTGAGAAAGAAGAAGGGTGTATGCGTCCAAAGCTGGCTGGTACCAAGTGTACTCGGCATCAACATAGAGAATGATGCTGAGATCTGTCAGCATTACAAATATGATGGCCTGGGTTCAATCAACTCACTCGTTCTCCTTAGCCTTGTGACCAATCTTCTGCAACTTGTACCACAACTGTCTAAGCTCCTCAAGGTCACCCTCTTGCAATCCAGGATCCTTTTCCAAAACACCCATGTCATCCCACTTGCCCTTCAAAGCAAGGAGCTCCTTGCCATCACCTAGCTTAAGGTCGGGAGTACGGGCAACGACTTGCCGGTCCAGGGTTTCGGGAGTACCAGGGTAGGGGACGAAAAGATGAGTGTTGGGGGCTGTGGGAGAATTGGACTTGGCAAGAGGACGTAATCGGAGAAGGGTGTACGAAGCTCTTTCAAGGATGTTGGGGTCAATAAGGCCAGTCTAGAGGATTTATATTAGTACATATTTCTTCGATTTTGCCAAGGAACGAACGCACGATCTTTAGAGCGAAACCAGTAACACCTCTCTGGTCAACGGGCAAGCTTCTTTCATATTCTCCAGCAGCCTCCAAAGCAGTGATGATAGTCTCAAACTTCTTTTCTCTCTCCTTCCTGTTCCTTTCCTCCTTGGAAGGAGCAGTCTCGGTCAACTGCGACTCGTCTACTTCGGCAGAGTAGTTTAACATGGCACCAACGTTCCTCTCCCTGAAAGCCTTCAAAGTAGGCATACATCCCTCTACAGTCTCACCAGCGACGAATTGGCCAAAAAAGGTGTGTCGGACGAACCATTCAGTGGGGCCGCGTAAAGAAGAGTTGATAAAGAAGTTAAGAACGGCAGGAGAGTAGTCAACAACGCCAGGCATAGAGATGATGGCGTAGACGAACCAAGTCCGGAGAAGCTCGGAGGTCGTAGAAGTGGAGAGAGAAGTGGGCACAGGAATGGCATCTGGCTCAGAGTCGGCAGAGAGGACAGGGAGTAAGAGCAAGCCAACAGGGAGGATAGCAAGGGGATAAAGGAGTCGGCGGCGAAAGCTGGACCCAGAACCAGAGGAAGGAGAAAGGCCGATTGTGAGGCAACGGCTGCTTCCAGCGCCAAAGGAAGGAGCCCAGGTAATCCTGAGCTGGCGGAAGCTAGAAGATTGTCGAAAAGGAGTTGTCATTCGAAAAGGTCTCATGATCGGTCGGATTGCGGACATCTTGCGCGTTGTGGACCGTTCGTTGTTACACTGAGTTTGAGAGAAGATCGCAGAAAGAAAGGATTGGGAAAGCGATGTTGACTATTTCTAACAAGATGTTCCACCAGCGTAACAGTTGGCACAAGGGAGGCCAGCGAGCTTTTCTGTTTTACCACTACACCCACTGACGGACGGACAACACAAGACGGAGTCTACAAATCGCCTCTCAGGAACCATAGGCATTACCGCTTCGGCTGACGCCGAGGCACACAAGCCCAGGAATTCGTCAGGGATCTTAGGGGGTGATAAGAACTTCTGTGCGGCTTTCCCGGTGGCCCTGACGCGGGCAGCGTTTTGACGGCCGCGAAATAAAACGTCGACGACACGATAAAATGGCAGGAGACGGCTCGTTCGTTGACTCCATTTTGTTGGCTGTGCGTGCCATGCGTGGAATACGTGTGGTTGGTGCTCATCAAGGCAAGGGAGGCATATGACCAACAAAGACTGCACAAAAAACGCATAAAAAATGTGGATTGTAGACAGCAAACGGCCGCTGACTCTATTCTGTGCCTGACGGGCTTCGGACTGATGATGGAGAAGGATGGGTCGAAGATGACAGATGGTGAAAGACGTCTGCCATGTTGGATTTCTTTGTTACGAGATTGCGAACATAATAAAAGCCCGAAACAATTGGGGACTGAGGAAAGGTACGGATTGTTTATCGGCCATCTACAACCATCGTCAGATCGTGGAACACGGAGGATTGATGTAATAATGATTGCAGGCGAGCGATGAACGTAAATGAAGGACGAGAGCGGGGAAGTATTCCATATATTTCCATTGTTTGGCCTTGATTCTGCATTCAGATTACTTCTTATGTTGGCTCCTTATCCGCAGGTAATTATCTTGAAAAGTTACACTTCGACCTGATTGCATTTTCTGGCTCATAATTATTCGGGCCGGTAGCAACAACGTCATTATTTTGACTTCTTTCACTTCGGAAGGCATGCGGTGGTTCCTCATCACCATCAAAATGATCAATCATTTGGGGTATATTCCACATGATCTTTCCCGTACGTTCTCCTGTCTTTGAGTGTCCCTTCACCTATTTAAGTCCATCACGCCAACGAACCTTGACGGAGGCTGACATGAGGAGGCAATAAATAACACACTCTTGTCCTCGGTCAGGGGTTGTTCGAAGGTTGGGATGGAGAAGGAGTCAAAAGATAGCCGGAGTACTTTTCTCGTATCATCTTCAGCCTTCATACTGAGTAGCCGCCGAAACTACATTTTCAGGGCATTGTGTCTCTCCAGATCCACAAGTAATCAGTGGCAAGTACTTTATTTTTACTCCCGAGTTTAATTCGGTTTCTCGGCGTCCGCCGCATATTCTGCCGACTTCTTGCCGGCAATTCACATGGCCGATTTCAAAGTGATGTCAGCTAGCGCCCTTTTTGAGCGTTGCTTTCAACCAATGCTTACGAACTGATAGTCTCTTGCTCTTGTTTCTTTTAAGCTGCCCATATAGCTAGACGGATCCCTTGCTTCCAGATAAACTTTGCCACCATGTCCGATTCTCGCGATCACCTCCAAGAATTTACTATCAAAGCTGCCAATCCGGCCCAGGCCGAGCAGCATGCGCGGGCTGGATTCGTCATGTGGGGCAGGAAGCAGTCGTGGGAAGTAAGCGGTCGCAAGTCGATTTATAGGCCAGAATACCAGCTGATGTAAACTAGGAGTATTGGGAGGTTTACGAGAAGGAGAGAAAGGAAGCTGCGTGGGGGAAAGATGCGTTGGTGACATGGTGAGGAACACTCGATTTGCAGATATGCGTAGGAAAAGTATCGCTGATATATCGTTCTTACCAGGGTGCTGGTTCGAAACGATGATCCCGAGGGGGACATCTATGCTGGATGTGAGACGTAAGCATTCATAGCTCTATGCGTGTCTTGATTTTTGCTAATGTGGTCGGACAGGTACCGGCGCAAGGGTTGGGTGAAGCACCAAGGTGCCAGTGACATTGAGGAAGGATACGTGTATGGTATTGCCTCAGTGGTGACGCCAAAGCATCACCTCCGTAAGCTCATTGTGCTTGGTGAGGATCCGGTCTGATGAAGTCGTCTTGATAGGCCAAGGTTTCGCAACTCGTCTCCTCAGCTTGCTCCACCGCCATATCGCGCCTGCCAATACACTTCCACCCATCCCTGACTCTTGGGGCAAAGATCAACCCGTGATTCCAGTGGCTGAAGAAGTGTCTTCCCGTCTTCCGAAAGCTATCGGGTCTGTGCTATGGTCCGACATCGGCTCCAAGTTTTACTCCCGTTGTTCTATGGGTGCTGAACGACCTGGCTGGCTCGTTGAAGATTCTCAAAATACTGAATTGATATGGAAGATTTTCCATCCTGCGGCAGGCTCTACAGAAGGCTTCAACTTTCTTTTTGAAGATGATTTGGAAGAGATCGGTCAAATTCTCTCCGAGGCCATGCAGGAAAAGTTGAGGAAGACCGATACCTCCCGTAGGGCATATTTTGTTCAAGATCCATCAACGCCAGGTGTTCTTTCTTTCGCACCTGTCAAAGGCTCTTGGATGGAAAAGACCCCCTCTCCGTTGCCTGTCGGCATCCGCATCAAATCACCTTCCGGCAAACCGTCAGACGACGCCATTGTTCTTTTTGCCGTTACCTGTCCTCCAATCGGCGAACGTTTTCTCATTACACATATTTCCAACCTCGATTCTCACCAGCTGCCTTTTGTGCTTCAGGCGTTTGACATGCTTGCTACCGATGCGGGCCAGGAAGAAGGCTGGGTCTGGGATCTCAGTTTGTCAAGTAATTTAGTGCATGCTTGGCAGCAGTTGCCTGATAGGGAAGTAAGGGTCGGACGAAGGCAGGAGATGTACGGACATTTGTTGGGTGTGGCGTGGTACGGGCCTGAGGAGGAAAAGGGCACTTTGCTTGAAAGTCAGATGTGGAGCTGGTGCTAGATTGTAGCCATACATTTAAAAAGAATCGGGAAAGGACTGCAAGAGCATGTCCTGTATAGAAGCATGTACGAACAAGAGTTGTCTGTCATCTCAAAGCATTTTGAGCAATCCCTGCCAGGACGCACCATATCTCATATGTTTGGAGGACGCTATAGGGACGAACGCATTCTGGCAAGTGCCACAGGTGATAACGCCGAAGTGGACGAGTGAGCGCGGATGGCGAGAGCCGGTGGGCAGCGGGCGGTGAGCATCACGTTATGCGCGTGGGCGAGCTGTGAGGGGGGAGGAAGGCTGCTCTTCTGGCCAACAAGTTGTGCCAGCCACACCACAGCTACGTCGCACAACGCACGCTCTCTACCTTCCCACAGCGTAGCACCCCATCCAGGGGTACACTGAGCATACAGAGTAAGTCGTTCCCATGTGGCCGGGCGCCTCCGATCCCCCTGTCCGGTCCACCTCCGCGACCGCACTCAATTACGAACCTTCTCTCGTAACGTGTTCTCCTCTCTCTTTCTTCCTTCCTTTTGCCACCTACCTAGCCGTTGGCGTTAGCTATACATGAGCTAACCATCTCCAGCGCACGCCGTCTACCTACCACCACCACCCACCTAGACTGTCACGACCCAACATGTCTAACGAGCGCGGACGAGGACGAGGCGGAAACCGCGGTGGGCGAGGAGGTATGGAAGGAGGTTCTGCCAGGTGGGCATTCGATTCGTACCATCCTGCGTAATCGACGCTGACGAGAACAGACGAGGTGCTTGGCGCAACGGACCCCCTGCAGGCAGTTTCCCTCACTCTCGCGGAGGTTCCCCTGCCTTGGGTCAAAGCCCGACTCCTAGAATGAGCATTAACGACCACATGCATGATCTCAAGATTGTCCACGGTGAGCATAAAGGCTTCCAAACGGATACCGACATCTCCCGGACCGCCGGCCCTGTCGAGCGCGAACTTCAACCTTGGGTCCCTGATGGTCCTTCACCTCCGCCTCTGTCTAACGGTGAGAGCGGGAACGCAGACTTTGAGACATTTGGTACAACCAACAACATCACATGGGATCAGTTTGAGACTAATGAGAGGTTGTTTGGTGCCAAGACGGATTTCAAGGAGGAGCTGTATACCACCAAGTTGAATAAGTCCGGACCCGATTTCCATAAACGGGAGAAGGAAGCAGAGAGGTTGGCCAAACAGATCATGGGGGTGGGTAGATTCCATGAGATGTGTGTTTTTGCTGATGGACTTGTAGCAAACGAGTAAGAATGCGCATATTGCAGAGGAGCGAGGTCAGGCGACCGATACTCGAGACGAAGAGGAAAAGTACTCTGGCGTCAGTCGCGCTCCAAACGCATATGTCCCTCCCAGTGCTCGACGTGCTATGGGCCAAAGTTCTGCCACTCTTCGACCTGATCCTACTTCCGAGTCCAAGACCAATGGCAGCACCCCAGTTCCTGCCAAAACAGCTTCCCCCGCTGCTCTTGAAACCGCCCCTCCAGTTCCCGAGCGAAGGATCAGTGATGACCCTGTTGGGAGCAAGCCCGAAGCTCCGGCAATGAAGGTTACTGGTACGACTGTCAGGCCCATCACTGAAAACATCGAGGTAACGGTCAACGGTGCAAGTGTAACGGCCGAGACAAAGCCCGAATTGAGCGGTGTAGTCAACGAGTGGAGGCAATTTGTTGGGACAGAGCGAGAAAAGGTCGAGGCGAAGAAGCAATCGGTCCTGAAGTCTGAAAAGGAAAAGCAGCTTGCAGACTTTAAAAAATTCCAGGCTAACTTCAAAGTGCCCCTCCCTTTGCCCAAAGATATTTTACCTATCCTCTCAAAGGACGAGGCAAAGCAGAAAGATATCGAGGCGAAAGCTACGAGTGCCCTTCAAGCAGCAAAGGAACGCAAGTCATCCATCGCGAAAGACTCACCTGCCAAATCCCCTGCTACCTTAAACTCCGTGAAGTCCGATGCACCCAAACCCGCTCCGCCGAAGAAGATTGTGATGAAGATTCCAGAGATCCCACCGTTCAACCCCGCCAAGCGGAAGGCTCCCGCGGTACCCGTACCAGAGTCTGCCACACAGGATATAAAACTCATCACTTCCCCTGCACCTTCCAACGGCAGTCTTGCATCCCAAGCCACCAAGCTCAACCCTACCGCGAGCACATTCGTATTTAAACCTAGGGCTGATGCTGCCCCCTTCAAGCCTGGTCAACCTTCCGTTAGCCCTTCTATCGCCCCTAATCAACCCTCTGCAGGACCCTCGAATGCGAGTGCTAGCGCCACAGCCCCGAAAGGAAATGCCTTCTTCCGAGACAAGCTTCCCGAAAAAACACATATCAATGCGAGAGAGGATTTCAATCCATGGAAGCATGGACCTGTGCCGCGTCCCAACACTGTTGGGACCGGATGGCCTTACCCTGGTAGAAAGGTTGGCGTTCCTCCACCCTTTATGAGCCCCGCAGCTCCGCCGCAGATGCAGATGCAGTTTGAAGATGACCCGACTTCACCCTCCCCTCACCCGGCTCAACCTGCCATGATGCCTGGGATGCCCCCCAACTACCCTCCCTATGGTCGTTTCCAAGTAAGTCTTTTTCTCACAGATTCCGATTCAATGCCTGACGGGAATGTGGTTTTCCAGCCCGGGATGCCTCCACCATACGGCGTCCCAGGGGGTATGCAGAACCCCATGTTCTCCCCAGGCCCGCATTTCTCTCCTCACCCAGGTCAACCGATGGGTCAACCTCCTCAGCATATGATGCCCGGCGGACCTCAACCCAATATGCCAATGTACTTCCAGAACGGCATGCCTCGTGCGTCTCTTCCTCTTTCACCTCTTCTTTTTTGAGCGCGAACGACTGACGACTTTTTCAGAAAACCCTGCTTTCCTCCCTCCTCAGATGCAACAGTTCCCTCATAACCCTCAACGTCCTGGTCCTGGGCCAGGCCCAGGACCCGGTGGTCCGCAAATGTTCTACCCCAATCAAATGCCTCCTATGCCGCATCAGACTCCCTGTACGTTTCATCCTTCTCTATTTCCTCACATGCATGCATCTTGCCCTTCTTTTCTTCTTTTTACATGTGAAAGGCCGATCATGCTGACCAGAATGACGTTTATCCAGTACAACAACACACTATCCCTTTTTCTGGTCCTTCTCCCGCTCAACCGCAGTTCCAGCACCAGCACCAGCACCAGCATCAAGGCCAACACCCGCACCAGCAAGCTCCTCCGCCGCCACCTGTACAAATGTCACCAGCCCATTCTACGCCCAATGGACCAGGTGGTGTGGTACAAGGAGGTCCTCAGCAGAATGGACAGACTCAAGGATAAAAGTCGTTCGTCCTCTGATGTTAGCGTTGACATCATGCGAGAAGATAAGTAGGTGTGGGCGCAAACGTTTTGAGGATAAACTTTGCGTGGGATGGAGCGGAAGAGGGAAGAGAGCATTTCGAGGGGGGCAAAAGAGCTGATAGGAAATGCAGGGTGGAAGGAAGCATGGTTTATTCTGGAGGAGGACGTAAGGGAGGAGTAAGGAGATGAGAGGAAGTAGCATTTTAAACTCTTTCAATGGATATCATTTATGCCAACAAAGCAAGTCGTCTCAAAACAAGGGGCGTAGTGTTCATGTTCTTTTCATGGCCTTTAATCTCTTTTTACTCTTTCAACTGCAGTCAACTCCAGGATTTCGATCAAATTTGGCTCATAGATGTGGTAAAAGATCTGTGACATCAGGCCATTTACAGTATTGAATTAACGTTTGGTTTTCTGCTGTACGAGTAGAGTATTAACACTGTGCAAATGCACCAGCACCCATCCCCTCTTCTTCTCGCATCTTCTTACCCAGCTGTGCGTACTCCTCCAGACATTCCGGATTTTGCAACGTTGAAGGATTGATGCTACTTATGGGTGCACCATTGATCACCTTTCGAATTGGCACTATCATCATCGTTCAACAGGTCGTCAGTCAATTCGCTGGCGTACTAAAGAATAGCGATTATCCCACCTTCAACCCGTTTGCCAGTGAGTGTAACCGGGATATCTGACACTTGTATGATCTATCGTTGGATCATCAGCAGGGGGGGGGGGGCGGGGGGGGGCGTTCAATGGATAATACGGTACGAACCTTTGCCGGCACATGCCTAGCACTTCTCGCTGTCCTTATACTGGCCCTGATTTTTGCCAATAGGCCATCATCCAATTCCTTGCCTCCTCGCATCTACACGTTTCATCCATCTGTCAGTTCCCGCGCTCTTAATCCAGACTCCAATCCACAGTGTCCAAAAGCACTGTAAAAGAAAAAAAAAACTCGCCTTGACAAACAAAACAACTTTTTCGTCCGCTCCACCATCACACATCAATCCGACCACCAATGTCTCTTCCACACCTTCTTTGGCAAACGTCAAGTTTTCGAGCACAGAGTAGATGTCTGTCGGTCCGAAACGGATACCTCCTGGGTTGAGGACACCGTCGGAACGGCCGAGCATGATCAAGCCCCCGCCGTTTCCTAATCGAGATGGCGTTATCTGGACACTTGATAGGACAGCATAGAGTTAGCCCCTCTGCCTTTGTCCGTTGGAAGAAGAAATAAGGGGAGAAAAGATTTACTAGTCACCATGGTACCAAATCCCTTTATCTCCTTTGAAATAACTGTCCTTGAACCGTTTTTTCGCCTCTTCAACTTGTGCCTCGTCAAAGCCGTATCCGGGTAAAGGCCAAAATCCAAGTGGTTCAATCGGGAAAGCTTTGTGGCAGATGAGTTCTCCTGCGTGATCAGAGTTGCTATCTGTATCAAGTGCGCTAAACCGCAGAATTGACTTATCAGCTATCCGAGGAGACAGGGGGGGGGAAAGGGGGGGACAGGGACGACTTACAATCCCAACATGCGCGATTGTATCTCTCCCCGAAAGACTGGGAGGCAGGTGTTACGCCCCGCAAAGACTGAACAAATGTCCGTACCGCCTAGAATCTGGGATGAGCTCCTGTGCAGCTTTTTACAACGGGACAAGACATACCTGTCACCGAGCCAACCAAGACGTTCTTTTTCACTTTTTCATATATAAAATCAAATAGTCTCCCTGGTAATGGGCTTCCAGTACTCAGGATCTGTTTCAAAGTTTTCAAATCATGGTTCTTCCCTACGTCAGGATAATGTTTCTCCACCTGCTCTATCCACTTTGCGCTCGTTCCGAAAACAGTGATACCGAGGTCATCAATCAATGACCAAAGATGAGAAGGCAGTTTCAGCGGGGAACCTTCATACAATACAATTGTAGCGCCCGTCGCCAAGCCGGAGATAAGATATTGGAACATCATCCAGCCCGGAGTGGTGTAATAGAAGAAGATATCGGAGGAGGAAATGTCGCCTGCGAGATGGTGTTCACGGAGAGAGTCGAGGAGCATTCCGCCTTGACGATGCTAGAACCGTTTTGTCGTTCAGCTTTTGGGTGAATAGGGCAGGATGGATACGTACAACGATAGCTTTGGGTTTCCCCGTAGTTCCGCTGGAGAATAAAATCCATATGGGTTCATCGAACCCCATCCTCAGAAAGTCCACCTCCCCATCTTCTTGATCCAGCCAATCGTCCCACCTCACCAATTTTTCCTTGACCTCTGCGAACGTCGGTACCAATTCCTCTGGGAGATGGTCTACGCTCACTACGACACTAGGCGGATTCTTCAGTATGTTAAGCAGAGGTGCTACGCGTGGTAAGAGTGGGCGTGGGGTCCCGGCATATATGACACCGTTAGTGACGACGAGTACTTTGGGTTGGATTTGCTCGAGACGCTCGACGACACCGTCAATGCCAAAATCTGCCGCTGCAGAAGAAAAAATCCCGCCGAGGGAAGAGGTGGCTAGGACAGTGACGACCGCCTCAAGGCAGTTTCCACCCCAGAATGCGACTCTGTCACCTTTGCCCACGCCAGCTGCTCTCAGGGATCGCTGCGCTTTTCCGACGAGTGAGTAAAGTTCAAATTGGGTGATCTGTTTGATAGAAGGGACATAGGTTGAACATGGTTCGCATACTTGGATTATGGCTATATCATCGGGTCGGGATTTGGCGTGCCGAAGTTGGTTTTCAGCCCAATTAAGGGATGATTCGGTGAACCATGGTGGGTTCTCCTCGGGCGTCTTGTCTTCGTCTACCACCTTGCCATTCTCTTTCACCCCCTTGTCTCCAATAACGTGTTCCCAGTCCCAGAGGGCGGACCAAAAGTCTGAGCGGTGGGCACATGACCACTCCCACAAGTCGGCGTAGGTGGTGAGTGAGAGGGAGTGGATCTTATTGATGTGCGAGAGGAACAGATGCGTTTGCGTGCTTGTGGGGTCGGTTGGAGTCCAGAGAGGCTTTTCCTCTTGATTGGACATGTTGGTTTAAGATGTTCTTATATGCAGCAATGGGAAGTCTACTATCGTCGATGGCCGTGGTCACTCGCTGAGGCTGCTGTGCCAGTGGTCAAATGCCAAATGTTCAGACGGACGAACCGCGAGTCTCTTCGCACAAGGCCGAAGACAAACAAATCCGGCTGAAGCCATACCCGGAGACGCCTAACAGCTTAGCCCGCCATTCTCGCCTAAATTCCCACGCCTACTACTAGCCTCATTTGTCATTGGGCGGGGCCCAGGCGGGGCTCCCCAGCCCCGCAGCAAGAGTAAGATCTGCAGGCACAGCCGACAGTCCAGAAAAACCTTCCGGGAGCCCAAATTTCTCACCCTTTCAAAACGTACAAGCCATCGCCTCCTCTCCTCTCAACTTTTAATCTGCTCCGAACAATACATCTATCTCCCCTTCCCCTTCGTAACGTTCTGATCCTTTTTCCGCTGATCGAATTATACTCGTTGCCTCCCCAAACCTTGTTCACGGTGGTCCCACTTCTGACGACGACGCCTGCCTTGCCCATTTCTTGGTAATCTTGGACTTGGGAGAGGTGTTGAAGTTGGACCCCTCGTGACTTCATACTCCTTTCACCGAGTCATCATCCCCTTGGCTTTTCTTACACCTTTGTTTTGCCGTCCACGTCTATTCTACTTACTTCAACTTTCTCAACCCTTTTATATCTGCAACTACAGCTACGTACAACGACAAAATTTCGAGAGCTCCAACCTCTACCACGAGCTCTAACCTCTTACCTCTACCATCGCATACACATATACATGATGAGGCCTTCCCCGTACCTCTTCCCTCGACTCACACCTCTCTTTCGCCACGCTCCAGCCTACCCACCTGTCATCGTCCACACGACTTCTGCAGTTACACCTACGCACACTGCGAGTGAGACGGACCAAGCTACAGGGTCGTGGTGGGTCACCCATATTCATCAAAACACACTTCCTACCCTCGTACGTATACTAAATGATCTGTCTTCTTATCTCACTTGTCTGTGTGCTGACCAGCTTCAATAAAGCAATCCGAGCCTACGACAGCTTCTCTTAATCGAGACACTTCCCCACCACCTCCGCCTTCAGAGTACGAAACCGAAATCCAGACAGGCCCGAGGAAGTCTCATCTTCCTCCACCCACCATTGCTTGGTACGACTATCTCACTATGGTCTGAGTGATTCCTGTCATTACACTACGGTTTACCAGCAACTTGTATATTTCACCGCTCAACCTCACATGACTCACAACCCAAGACACTGGAAAAGACAAAATCAAGACGGTCGCGCTAGCGACATTTCCATCTCGAGCTCCGAGAAGGACAATCATTCAAGTTAAAAAAATCTATCTTATCCTCCATAGTAATTTCATGAGCATAATTTAATAACAATACTACCTTTTACTGTTCCTTGTAAATATAAATAAAATATTACGTCAAAATGTTGTTTTTCGATCATGCATTTAAATGTCGCGCTTCTTGTCACGGCATAGCCAACTTTACGACTAACGAAGCTATGTCATTGATACCTCTGTGTAACTCTTCGTGAGGGCTAGTTTCATTTTACACAACTTTTCCGGCTTACCCCATCATGCTATTGTGCGCTTAACTGGACTTTATCTTGCCACCTTGTATAATTCCCCTTTGAAATCGCAAACTTTATGGTACAGTGCATTTCAATATATATCTCTTATAAGTTCCTGTTTATCTGGCCATTTGCTTGATCTTGGGCGCCTACAACCAAGCAGCCGGACAGCCCTCTAGTCTCGGACACTGTTTCTTAATTTACCACCCGACTCGGCAGACTCTATGGTACCCTGCGCACTCGGGCACTGAACCGAGCTCTGCGCATGCGCTGTTCTACCGTTCCAAGCCGTCCCATGTTCCATCTGAGCAAAACACTACACTCTCACTATATGGAGAATTCCAGCCTGTTACCAGCAAAGTCTCTAGCAAAGAACCGAGTTGGGAACTCGACGCCCTATGAGGAAAAAAAAAAGGAATCAGCCCAGCTCCGAATCGCTCTAAATCTCGGGGGGGGGGGGGGGATAGAGGGAAGAGACTCACCTTTGACCCAGAGTTTTCACCACCTGGTTTATCGCATTCCTCTGCAGAAGCAGGCAACCCTTTAATGTGGTGCTCGTAGATGCGTTCTTGAAGAGCGGTGAGAGCTTCCTGGGATGGGAGGGAGAAACAAGGATGTCGGCTAGAGATGGGCGCGCGGTCCGAGAGGGCGGGGCCTGCTTCGCTAATACCCTTTTCGAAAGAGACGTGAATCTGTTTATTTGTTTGTTTGTTTACAGAGAAAAGAAAAGGAGATGAATTAGTTGAAGAATTTATGGGTGTGGAGTTTGTAATTGTAATTGTAATTGGAGGATGGGACATACCTGCTGAGGCCCGTCACCAACTCTAAACCTGAACCTCGAGTCAGTTAAAAGATAATGCGACAAGGTCGAATTGAGATTGATGGGAGAGATTGCTTACCATAAGAGTGTATCCCTTTGGGCTTGGGGCACCTGGTCATTCTTAAACCCAATCACATCGCCGTAAAACTCTTGAGCTTGCTCAAGTGTGTCTTTAGGGATGGCAAGGTTGACGTGTTGGATAGCGATGGGTGTGTAAGAAGCAGTCATGATGGTTCGACGGATTATGTGATGGGAAAGAAATGATTGGCGAAGGAGCATTAATGGGAGAAAGAAGGGGGAGATGATGGATGGCGGGATAGGATCGATAGATATATTTAGGGAATTCGTCGGTTTGACTCGTTGATTCGTAACTTACCGACAAAGCAAGCCGACAAGGTATAAGTCGCAATAGTTGAGAGACCGGCTGCAACCGGTCCGGACCGGATTTGTTTGGCTCTGCTTTTTGATGATAAGTAATCCGGGGAAGGGAGTATCCATGGACATAGCATATGACGAAGGTGGATATCAAGGAGTTGTGGGTGGGACCTTCTCGCATACGTCTATAATCTATAGTTTGTTGGTGCTTGTATAGGGTGTCCTCAAGAAGCTCCCAGGTGGATATGGGGTAAGAGAGCGAGATGCGATGATGAGAAGACTCGTTCATATCGTGCCCCAAGCTAAATCAGCAGGTCTTTTCGTTGGATAAGAACCAGAGCCAGTATCAATCACGCACTCCATCTTTATCATTCGGAAAATCAGTATGAGGAGGACACCTTGTTTCCCCACTCTCCACCACCTTTTCCAACTCTTCGTCCCATGCCCATCCTCCGATCTGACAACCAAAATTGATTGGAAGCCCGATCGGAGATGTCCGGATTCCTGGCCAGGCGGGAATTGGATGGCGCACGTGGAAACCACGCGACTGCAGAAGCCACGATGGCAAAGCATGATGATTTTCGTTGCGGTGCTATGCATGAAGGGTGGAGGTGGTGTCCCGATCGGCACGCTGCCGAGGAAGCGCAGCGTGGGGAGAAGGGAAAAGAAGGGGAAGAAAAGCAAGAAGATGCATGTACGAGCGAGCGAGGGTAAAAAGTAACTGGCGAGTTACTTAGATTCGTTGTTTAAACTTTTTTCTCGCCGCCCGGGTCGTTTGTCGCTTGACGTATGCTCTTTGGATGCATTTGCATTGCCTTGCGGGCGCAGCGTTTGCGGCTTTCGGACGACACGAGGGGTTTTGTTGTTTCTATTTTATTATTTTTATGGTGAGAAGCGGCGTGGCGGGTGCCACAGAAGTCGTCGATTTTTGTGGACCCTGAGATTCTTACTTTGGTGCTTGTTGCGCTGTGCCCGTCCATCCTATCGATAAATTATAATTAATCTTCCATCTCTTACTACGAATCATTTCTTCCAAGCAACCAATTCAACATCGCTTACTGTGAACAAGTAAAAGATGTCTGCCAAGGACGTGAGTGACCATTTATCCCACTTGACGCCTCAGCACAGGACGCTCTGGCGTCGAGTGCTTGGGAATGCTGTTTGCGTCCTATGTGCTATGGCTGTGTTGGTGATCTTTGTGAGCTGACATCGGTCTCGCTTTTGGTAGTACTACGGTAACCAGTACGTCTACTCCCAACTTGTTCGCCACCCATCCGCTCCTTTTCCTTCCTCAGCTCCGTCCGCACACCTCTTCCATCTCGATCTCTCAATCTTCTCAGTATCAATGCCCAAAATAGTATAGCATAAACTGACAATCTACTTTTCTCTTCCTACTTTCTGACTGTAAACAGACAACAACCCTACGGCCAGCAATACGGCGGTGGCTATCCCCAACAAGGCGGATACGGTGGTCCTCCCCAACAGGGCGGATACTATCCTCCTCCCCCTCAGGTTTGTCCATCTCCGTTCTCGCAAATGGCCTTGGGAATATGAGCATAATGGCTAATTTTGGAAATTTTGCATCATGTAGCAATCATACCAACAGCCTGGCCGTACGTCATCTCTCCCTGTCTTTTCCCCTGTCTCAAATTTATAACCCATGGCGGATGGCCATTTGGGCATAGGGGTAACTTAACTGACGATGCTAATTTGCTATTGTTTGTTTCTTGAACACAGAGTACTACCCTCAACCCCAGCCTCAGCCCGTATACGTCCAACAACAACCTAAAAAATCTGGTGGCGGTGGCGCAGGTTGTTGCGCTTGGTACGTTTTGGATTATCGCTACGTCCGAATGAATGAGCTAATCCACGACCGTATACGAAAATTAGTCTTGCCGGTGCTCTCTGTTGTTGCTGCGCCGAAGAACTCTGTTGCGACATGTTGTTCTAACCTCCTCACTCTTCCCTGCCTTCAGTCTTCGCCCTCGGCTCGGATTAATATAGGCACGTAGATGAGAAGGTGTCAAGCTACCAATCTGGGATGTGGGTGAGCGTGTGTAAAAGCATATCCTGCATTTCGACATGGACTTTGGGCATAAGGGGATGATGAGGGGGACGATGCGGACTGGAGGGTAGTAGGCGAATAGAGGTGTATTCTAGTTTATTATTGTCATGTTTTCTTTGTCTCGGAGCTTGCATACACGAATCTAAGCTTCTCTTCTTTCTATTCAGGTACCATTCTATAGGTTCTAAATTACCTTGCTCTATGCGATACTTGTTGCGGATCAGACATTTTCGAGTCTCTTTGAAATCTGACAATCTGATGATTATCCATCTCTATTATTAGCTCGCAGCCTCGGGCCTTGTGCCTCCACTTTCGGGCAACGACAATGGCAGCAAAAGGAATTTCGACACGCTTCGTTGATCCGTGTCGCGTGTACATTCCGTTTCTCCTCTTTTTCGTCTCGCCAGCCCACTTACGACGGCGTGGCAGGCCGCCTCCTCTATTGGGCTGTAGAGGCTGTACGCTCCCCAAGTCGTGGGCTGAGCGCAGCCCAGCCCAGGATAGCCCTCTTCTTCCCTCCGTCTGCCCCTCGCTTTCCTCGCCTTTCCCGCTCCCCTCCGTCCCCGCCGATCCCTTTTCGCTCTCCTTGCTCTCTCCATTTTCCATTTCCGACCGCCTCTCTCCTCTTCCCCTCGAACCTCGTAGCCTCTCCTCTCCGCTCCTCGCCCGTAGAATGCATACAACTCCGTGCTCCCCGTAGCAGAGACCTCCACCTGATGACTGAAAGCACAGGCCATTGCCAGTGGCCGGCTAACGGGTCCCAGACTTCCCCCCCAGCATTCAAGATGCTCCTTTTCTTCGATCTGCGCGTGTCCAAGTATTCCCGCCTTCCCCGCCCCTCCCCGCACCCGGGGACAAAGCCTTGCAGGTAAGTCGTCTTCTGTTCATTCTTGCGGGGAATCCAGCTAATGGGAACTGTCGAAATAGGACCTTTGCAGGGATGCCACTTGGTCAAGTACGTACGCAACTAAAAGATGGTATGTGTGCCGACCTGCTCCCAATCCGACTGAGTCGTCCTGTCTGAACAAGCCATTCCATAGGTCCGCAACTATCATGGCAAGATGCCTTCCCTCCACAAGTATACCAGGAATTGCGACATTTCTCGGAAACCGGTGATTCCGGCTGTCTACTAAAAGAGACCCTCGGATCATTTTTGTCCCTAACCTGTTGAAGGCTATCGCCAGAAGAAGATAGCCCCCTGACACGATGCTGCCGCCGAAGAAGGGCTGTGGGCGAGTGATAATGGTCTCTGATTTCATTCTCGAATCAACCGGCATTCTTGAGAAGGATGACGGGGGCAAGGTTATTGAACGCGCCCGGAGGATCATTTGCCCTGGGGGGGCCCGAGGAGACAACGAGACAACTGGTGGACGGCGCAGGCCGTTGTAAAGCAAGTATGTAATCAGGATTCTCTAGTATTCAAGCTGACTATCCTATCAAAAGACGGAAGAATGTATCGATCTTTCCAGGGTTATAATAGTACTACTCTTTTACTTATCCAATATGGCTGCCTCGGTAGGGGAGTCGTGATGATGAGAAGACGGGTGACGGCGTGTCGGATGGGTCGCCAAGTTCATCGTCGGATGATGATAAGTAAGTGCACCGTTTAGACCGTACGTCAAACATTATTGATGTTGGGCTCAGCCCCAACGACCCGTGATGGAAGGGTCGATGGCAGTCGCTCCGAGGCCTGCGATTACTGATTCGAGATCGATTCGAGGAGGGAATTGCATCAGTGCTGACGCCTCTGAAGATGAAAATGTCAACAGAAGTGGGTGAATTCTTTAATGAGGAGGAGGATGAATGTGAAGGCAGCGAGGGTCGCTTCTCAGGAGTCCGGGCCTACCTAATGAACGCAATCGCTTCGGTATGAATATTATGAATATCCCATTTTCCATTGTTTCTGCCTTACCGCCAGCGATCGATGCCTTTGGTTATCGGAGGCAGGTGTCCATTCAGTGTGGCTATCTGCCAAGTTGGCGACCGACATGCGATCCATCCTTAATGATAATCGCGTCATGAAAGGAAGGATTTCTAGGTTGCTGGCCGGGAATGTTGGTGAGTAATACATTGCGTTGAGCGGTCGGACACCAGTCTCATGAGTGTAAGTTAGCCCCCCCCCCCACAAATAAAGATAATCTGATCAAGTTTCAACGTCTGATGAAAGAATGCATGGTTAGGTGCATAGATGTGTCTCCGAGTCCAGAAAGTCGCGATGTATGGCAAACAGATTCAGAAAGAAGCTTCAAAAGTCGGCAGGTTAACCGCGAAGGAGTCTGGCACAAGAATGCCAGTAAAGAGAGAACCAAGTTCCCAGACCGGAAAGTAGTTGAGCAATGGGTGCAGGTGATTTTAGACCCTACTGATGTCGCTGAGAATCATCTCATCGAATCAATGTACCCCAATATTAAAACTCACCAGCAAAATAACTTGCTTGTGGTCGATCAAGATGCTTCCAGCCCCTCGCCCCTCGGATGCTTGAATAATGATACGCACCACTATTGAAGGCCGCTGCCATTCGATAGAGCCCTCCCACTCGTGCTGCTGCCTTCATAATACGCCGACTGTCGTGGCGCATACTCAATACTTCGTTCTGGGGAATGGGAGGCTGGCTGGGACGTTGGACGTGATAAGAGGTAGGGATTAAGAGACATACTCTTCCAGGACATCCTGTTCCAATTCCAGAATCTTAACAACTCCTGCAATCTCACTTTCCCGGTGAGATTCCAAGTCACAAGCCTTGAGGTATTCCTGGACGCTCTCGGCCCTAGGAATATATATTTCCAAAACGTCCTCCAAAGGCTTCTGAACTGAGCTGTCCAGCGCCTTGTCGAGATGATGATGGCTGAACTTGGCAATGACAGCATATAACAAGCGGCAAAAATCGCTGCCTGGCGATGAACTGGGGGAAAAATAATCGACATTACTCATGTTGATAATAACCCGTAGTCGCTTTTTCTCATTCCAGCAACGTGCACATGCTTCGAGCAATGAGTAATATGAAGACGTGGCTAGTAGGTCTAGGTGAAGGATGATCGTCGCAGTGCTCGGGGAATGGTGCTTTAGCATCTCTGAAATCTCTTGTTTGAAGCATAGGTCTACACCTAACCAGCCATCAGTATTCTTGAGGTGGACCACAAGCTCTTCGCATGGGCTAGGAACAAGCCTTTGGATAGTGGCTGCGTATGCAGGCTGATCAGGATACGTCTGATTGTAGAGCGTGTAAAACGGAGAGACGGCAGCTTCCCACATGAATTCGATGCGCCTAACGTTGGAGAGCAGGTTATTGTACTCTTCAGGAGTCACTGAAAGTTTGGGATCGGTCATGGATAGGTGGTGATAGGTCAGAATGCTATCCAGATTGGTGAGTTGGATAACGCGGGTGTTCGAAAAGGCTTTTAGCGTGCGAGCCCTTGCATCTTTGTGGACGCCCCATAGGAGTCCATAGAGTGACTTGGAGCTGATTGGAACAGTACGATAGAGAATGGGTATGGTATGCCGGTAATAGTACTTTGAGAGCGTGAGAGTTTTGAGGGGTGCGATGAATGAGAGATGGTGAATGATGTGGTCGTGCACTGGGAGGAGAGAGTCGAGGGGAAGAACCAGCTCCGATTGCTTGAGCTGTTTGGACGAAGACATGTCTGCTAAAGCTATAAAGGACAGATGACTTAGTAACCATTAATTGAGCCTTTTAGAGCTGAACAAGTAGCTCACCAAAATTACTCAAAAAGTTGCAAGTTTTATTTTGCGGCCTGTTGATAGAACGCTTTGAGCCTTACCTGCGTCTAGCGATATTGACCAAAAGTTACACTGTTAAAGAGGCAAAAAGCTGTTCAATATATATGTGCTGAATCGGGGATGCAACACCTTGGTTAATGGATTGATTTGATTAATGATATGAGGAATGAAAGGTTCTGACTTTACGGCGCTGCCGATCCAACAATCCATCGCTCGATGAGCAAAGCAGCACGAGTAATGGTCCGGTGTCGTCATGATTGGGACTCTTTGTTTTTAAGAAAGATAGCAGCGAGCCGTGAATGATGAGGACCTGGCGGTTATGCCCGCTAGGGAGAAAAGAAGTAAATTGATAAATGAATATTCAGTCCCTTCCCCGACCTCCACCTATGCTGTCCACCGCGGATCAGCAGTTCGCTGCAAGAGCTTAGATGAAGTATGGTGAGCCTGTACGTTGTTCAAGTTTCTCGAAATACCAAATGTCTCCTCGGATAGTTGAAAAGTCGTTAATTTTTAGGTAGCGCAAATTAGATGAGCGGATGAGGAAGATTAATTATACCACTCGTACGTAATTAGATGCGCCCCTCGTCAAGTAACCTGTCTCTATGAGCGACAGACATGTGTGGTCCCAAGTTCCTTCGTGCTGGAATATTATGCTAGCAAAATGCAAGTAGGCGTGCCAAAGTGTTGATGAGTGATGCATGCCGAGCTGTCTACTACCTACAAAGCAAACTTCATAGTGATGGGTATCTCAATATTCGAAGCCGGCGGACCGGAACACTAGTGACAATCTGAAAAACGGCCTTGGCAAGTGAATGTACGGAGGATCACAACTGCAAAATGTATAACCGTTGCACTCTGGATCTTTTAAAACGAAAGATGGAAGACAGTTGCAAGACACATGAAGTCTGACTATACCACTGGGTGCGCACCAGTCGGATCATTCCTCAGTTTAATATCTCCCGAGCAAGTCGAATCACTTTTACAAAGTCCCGACACGATGCATGTCCGAGAACTTGTGTCCCCGCCAAAGATGTTACAGCACCGTCAACTTCCGTTATTGATAAATCCGCTTAAACACGCCAGAACAAAACCCATGGCAGGCCCCACCGGTGACCCCGTCATCCCCACCATGGGAATTGTGGGAATCCCATAGCGGAGTGACGAAAAGTTACGTTGAGAACGAGAGCAACGATTATATAGAACAAATGGAAGCAACGACAACGAACGAAGCAGCAAGAGAAGAGCGGAGGAAAGTCTCGTCGGGACAGGACGGCACTTATCACGGGACTTTGCGTCGGAACAGAGCGTGGAACGCGGCGCTCCGCCCAACCTCGACTTTAATAATAGGCTTCCATTTCCCAGTCCGGTGGAATACCACCCCGAACTGGCCTCTTTTCCAGTAAGTTGGGCCGTCATGGCCTAAATTTCAAGGTACACAGGGAAATGAAGAGCTTGTGATTGGATGAAAAATCTCCGAGAAAGGGTTTTGGTCCCATTGAATGACGTTTGAAAGTGAAGTTGGGATTGATGTTGGGGGAAGAAAACCGGACCGGACTCTGCGTTTGTCAAACCCATCAAACGCTGGGCAAAATCTTGATCAAAGCAATGCATATAGGGCCGTCCCAAATTTTCTCGTCTTCATCTGTTTAACGTTCTTCACTATCTGCACGTAGGAAGAACTCGCATTCTTTGTCGTTGCTCCACAAGCAAAAAAAGCAAGTACTACAGAACTCTCGGGGTGCCGCGAAATACCAATTCGGCTCGATAGTTACCGCCCCTCCGGATCTCCTTGTTCGTCCGACGCCTTAGCCTCCCATCACGACGGCTTGGCCTGGTCAACTTTTTGTGAAAAGGTGTAGACAGATATATACACCCCACCCCCGCCCCCGCCCCCAGACTTGACTTCCTTTCAGAATATCCACATCGACGGTCAACGCCACAAGAAGACTTTTGACAGCCAGGTGAGTTCAATTTCAGGTTGCTGGTTGAGTGCGTCGTCGTGACGGATATCGGATAAGATCATTTCCGTACCGTTTCGCGTCACAATTGATCGTACATCATCATTCGTCGACGATCTGGGCCCGTCCAGAGTTGTTCGGCCGGACTAATGTCAAGTCGTGCACTTCATATATAAGAGCATAGGCTTGGGAGACATAGCCACCTTCTTCCCCATATTCTTGCTTGCTTCTGCTTGAATTTAAGCAAAGCACGTCATCTGGGCGCGTCAATCACAACGTTACTCGTTTTTGGAACACGAAAAGAAGCAGCAGTCTTCCAGAGTTTTGAAGCTGACAGTCGCCCTACCAGCTTCCACAACCTCCTTGTCCCTTTCATTATCTGATCAACACATTGGAACATTATCCTTTGCATATCATTTCTTGTCCCAAAGGAAGAACCTCCATTACTCCACCGAAGTTGTAACCACGACGGTCGTGTGACGCCCTACCGATCACCAACCATCCTTTACCGGCTTACAATATAGCCTATATATATCAACGATAGTACGACTCTAGCACCACTTATTTACTTCCTCCACTCTCACAGACAGCCCAAGATAGTTGTCCGTATCTCAACATCTCGTCCTCGACTACCAATATGATGATGGCCTCATCTGTTCTTGCACCACCTCACTCGCGCCCCATTTCCCACACTCCTTCACCAACTGCTTCGCCCAAGCTTGTACCAGTCGCGGGCACCATGGCACCAATATCACTCTCCCTCTCCTCTTCCGCTTCTTCAGCACCTACAACCACCGCTGCCTCTCATGGTACGCTCAGTCAGAGTGCCCCCACCCGCAGCTTCGTCCGAGGACCTCAAGCAAGACCCTATGGTCCCCCTATGTCGAGAAAGAAGGAGCTCGATGGTGACACAAAGCGCTTCGCGGAGCTTGTCGTCGAGACGGTCGATGAGCGACGGAGACTTTCACTGGCTGCTAGCTCTCCAGTCTCACGCGGGAGGACGCTCGAGGGTGAGAAAGGTTTGGTCGAAATGGTGGAGAATGTAAGCTTGCAAGGCGCACATGAAGCGAGGAGCATTGAGAGACGGGGTACGCAAGGCAGGATGATGAGCGGCAGCTGGGAAGCCGAAAGGGCGGACCTCATTGTCGATTATCCAGTCTGGAGCCCCGGCTGCTTCCAAGGTAAGTTACAGTTCCGTCGCGCGCCTGATCCAGAACATTCGCTGACTCACCACCGCACAGACCTCTCTACCCTTCAATCACTCCGCGAAAAGACGCTGTCCCACATCCACCTGCTTTTGTCCCACCTCCAGAACGCCCATCACATTCACGCGACCTATCGTCTTTTGGCACGGTCTGCCGTGGCTTGCCCCGTATCCAACCCCTCGCCTTTCTATCACGGTTGGGGCTGCATCCGCCTGGCTCCGTGTGCCTCTCAAGAGCATGGTCGAGCTGGTGCTAAAGTTCGACGGGCAAGCTTGGTTCACTCCGGCAGACCGTTGTCCTTTTCTCCAGAGCGAAAGATGAGCGACAGCGCAGTGATCGACTCTGACGATGAAGACTCGTCTCCTCACATGTCTCCGCGTACGTCTGAGATCAAGCTGAGGGAAGGCTTTTGGAGTGGAAGTGCAAGTGGGAGCGAGGACGAGGACGAGGAGGAAGTTGCCGATGTGATTGTTGCGCGAGAGATCGAGAAAAGGGGCGGCAAAGAAGGGTAAGTCATTTAAGCCTCATATTCATGTAATAACGGCTGACAATATCTTAGAATGGCCTTCTTGATGACTCTTTTTGGCCAGCCTGCAATCATTCTCACTTAGTCTCAAATTGCTACTGTTGCTCGATATCAGTGTATACATACCAACCACATCGACCAACCACATGTTGTACTATCCCCATCTCTTTCACCTCCTTCGCAACGAAGTCGAAGTCAACATCATCAATTTAATAAGGATCATCATCCGCGTTTTAGTGTACGAGGAATGGAAGAGAGTTGGCTTGTTTTTCTTACTTGAATTATACTAGTATGGCATTCCTAGCGAAATGTATTCATTGACGATGTAGATCATCACAATATCATATGGGTGCGAGATCCCTAGAGTTCTTCCATTACGTAGTCGCATTTAAACCCTAACAAAAAGAGGCCTCATAATAGCAAAATGAACGAACGACTGGGGATCTCTACTATCAACCAGGCACAGATCTGATAAATGCCTGTCGGCCTTCAGCTTCAGCGCTCCGTCAAATCTTTGGATAATCTCAAACTACTGAACTTCCCATATTTACAAATGACAGTCCGCCAGAGAACTATAATGCTCCAATTCTTCAACGAGGGTGGCGGTAGTAGATAACGACTTCGATAGTATACATCATTATGGAGACCCACCCATCACATCTCAAACTTAGGCCTCGTCAAGAGGCGTGTCAAAGGATGCACCGAAAGTAAACAAAGGTTAGTCGAACAGCAATAAAGGAGTTGTTAACACCTGCAGGCCCACAGAACAGCACTTATACCTACCTACTGGCCGGAATGACCCAAGCAACTGCACGTTAAAGGCCAAAGATTCTCATTACATTCAGATTCCCAAAATAAGGCTGCTGGATGCAGCTTGGAAACGATAAGATGAGGATACCCCATCGACGCAGTGCCCCTTGGCGGTCATCTCACGCTCCACCATGGGACAAGAAACGAGAGGTGTTGGGTGAAGAAGAATTGCTTGGCAATGCAACGACGACGACAATTGATGGCGAAGAGGCGAATATTGTGCAAAGCACAGAGGCTCCTGGAGAGGTCGGGGGGAGTTTGGCCAATACCATCGTGGCGAGTGCGACTTCAACAAAAGAGGAGTCCGAGTCGTTGTCCTCATCAATGATAAATGGTGTTACCAGTAGAGTCATTACTGCAGATAGTGAGGCTACCAACCCCGTCAATACTGCTGAAACAGCCCTTCACTCTTCAGCGAGTAGTGGTCGATCAGGATCCAGTGTAACCGCTACAACCAGCTCTATATCATCAAGTGAAGGCGGCAGTATCATGGCCAATCCTAGTGATACCGGCAATGAAAAAAGCAATAGGTCAGCATCATCGTTAGCATCTGCTGCAATGAGCTCTAGGAGCGGAACAGTAACCTCAGCGGTTCCAGTGATTAGCCTAGCGAGCGCTTTACACCCCATTCGTAAGCCCCTGGCGCTCTATTTTTTCCCTATGGCACTTCCATTCGAAGACTGAAACTGACTTGAGAAAAAACGTGTCTATGATTTAGAGGTGAACACCTTCCCGAGTGATTTCCCGGTGGAGGCCCAAACCTCGGCTTTGGTGGCTTCAGCAGGACGGGGTTATGTCTTTCTGCCCAATGACGCCCTTGCCGACAGTAGTAAGTGGTATATATATATATATATATATTAAATATATATATATATATATGAAGCGTTTTCTTTCCTTCAATGCCTTTTATCCACTAAAACGGCTGACATACACATGTGTATTTCGCATTTGGTACTCGCCACACAGTGCTGCTCTTTATAACATTCTTTTTCTCTTTTCTCATCCTCACTATACTCGCTATCAAGTTCGATAAATGTCTGAACAGGAGGCGAGGAGGGGGTAAGGAAGATCAGGTGATTGGGGAGGAGATGAGGTGGGCGGAAGGGAGGGAGGTATTGGACAGCCAAATTATTTGGCAAGGGAGAAGGGGGGGCAGGGACGAAGTGGAATATGTGGGGGGAAAGAGAGAGAGGAGGGGGAGAGAGGAATGGATAGGAGGGAGGAGAGTTGAAACAGGACCGGCTTTCAGGGGGAGAGAGATGAGAGGAAGCGGGTTGAAGATCCAAGTTTGAAAAAAAAAAAATGCCGGAAATGGGAGAGCTCGCTTGTTATTTGGCCTTGTAGGTGGGTTGATACGATATTTTGCATTGTTTCATTGGTTAATCTTTACAATGGATGTCTATCAAAGCTTAGAAAAAGGAAATCTAGCTGACTGTGAGAAGCATATCATCAATCAAATGAGGGTTACAACTCACACATTGCATGGCATGACCCTGGTTTAAGGCGTAAGGTGGAACAAAGTCTCAGTGTCATGCAGAAAGAGATACAACTATAAGTCCATCCAAAGAGGGACAGGGCGAGGAACCGCATCACTCGGTATCTGATTTGGCTCTAAACCTGGAATTCCGCCTACTGCCCCCTATTACACCATTCCTGGGCTCACGTACTCCTTTATTACCGCTGGCACTCGAAATTGAAAGCTGACTCTCCCTTCTCTCTCCCAAACTTGGCCCCAATCTTGATTGGGGGATACCCAAGTTTGAGTCTCCTCCAATCGAGAGACCCAGGGCGGAGTCTTTATTTGAGGAGAAAATGCTACCTTTCCTACTGGGTCCTTTCTCTCTCTTCCTTGTGTCTCCTTCCCCTTCCTCTTCTGCGTCAGATGTGGGAATAGAGTCGTAATTATAATGTTCCCCAGCTCTGAAACTAGAATGACGAGATCGACGGCCAAGACCAGCTACAGGAGGTGGGATGGGAGAAGGTGTGCGGGAGAAGGGAACGGCTTCTGGATCGGTAGGTTTAGCTAAGGGTCGGTTGGGGGTGGAGGATATCTATTAATTTCCGTCAGCTCATTGCTTTCTAGCGTGAGGTCAACGGGGACATGTTAAAGGAGAGCTTACAGTAGCCCAAATAGCAGACGCTAAGATAATCACCGTCCCCAAAGCTGAGAGGAAAGAAGGTATTGTCCCCCAAAGCACAAACTCGAATAAAAGGGAGAAGACGACTTGGAGATATATGGCGAGACCTGCTCGACCGGCTTTCTCGCGTTGGAGGCCGAGGGTTAGGAATGTTTGGGCTGCGAACCCGAATATCTATTTAGGGAAATCAAGTATCAAGAAGGAGTGACTGGTCAGTTGGCTGAAAGAGGGAAGGGAAGGGAGGGGACGTACACCGATGGTGACGATGAATAGAAGCTCGTGAAGGGAAGAGACCCATACGATATGACCCGGCTTAAATAGAAGCCATCTGGAAGCGATTGGTGAGTAGTCAGTTTTCATGCAGAGTTACGAGTTGAGGTCAAGATCCCTTTTGAAGTAACTTACAGACCGCAGGTGATAGTACATGTGTAAGAAAAGTAGGTGATGGAATGAAGCGCGTGCGCTTTGTTTCCGATCCACCTGATTGTTGTATCTGACTTTCCATATCAGCCTTTCTTCGTAATCACCAGCTAGATTTGATTTTGGTTTGGGATAGTATACTTTGTACTTACAAGCCATGGACGCAAAGAAAACAGCAACAAAAGCCCATGTCACTGCTATTGCTCTTTCGGTCGTATCATTTCCCTCTTGATCCCCTTCCCCAGGGGGCAGGGGCAAATCCAACCTCGTCCCTCCACCTTCTCCTGGTAAAGTGATATCTTCTCTTTTCCCTTCCCCGCCAAAGATGAATGGCGGACGGCTTACGAGCACGACGCCGACCAGACAGAAGAAGCCTGCCAGTATTTCACGTTGTGAGAGTGTCTCGTGCAGGAACAAGAAACCTAAGAGGGCGGTGACGCTAGGTGCGAGGAATTGGATTGTGACAGAATCGGAAAGGGTAAGGCCTCTGAGGCTTTGATAGCTTGACAGAAGACCCATGAAGCCGAAGAAACCGCGCAGGATGAGGATACCGCGTATGCCCGGTGGGCCGAGGAGAGGGTTAGGGTCACGCTTGATAAGCCAGAGGGATAGGACGCAGCAGATGGCTGTGATGCCCATTCGGACAAAGATCAAAGTTGTGGTGGATATTTGGGTAGCGGAGAGAAAGTACTTGACAGTGAGACCCATGAGGACGAAGAATAATTCCGAGATGGCTACGAAGACGAGGCCGACATTTTGGGAGATGAAGTAGATAAGTCCAGGGGGGAGTTTTGCTGTTAGCCAGTCATCGACAGAGCTTGAGAACATTTGCAATCGAACAGAAGCATTATTATCAGGTGATGGCCGACGAGTAATTGCAGTCGGCGAAGCTGGACTTGATGTGAATGAGGGTAATTTCCCTCTTTTTGGGGAGAGAGTGACTGGGGATAATGGGACAGGAGCCTGGGTCAGAGGCATTTTGGGCGAGCGGGGCGACCGTGCAGACATGACGAGGGATTGGAATTGTCCACAGGATAGTCCTTTGAGGTTCTATCTAATCTATTTGCAGGCTTGTATGTAAACCGTCCAAGATGTTCGTTCGACTTGACTCTTTCATTATCCTCTTCCGCGCATTCATTCAGTTCATGACAATGAATCACCCGACGAGTTACCGAAGATATCCGCGATCGGCGACTTCCGATCTAAGAGGATCGTGTCACGTGACTTAATGGGCTCTTCTTGAAAGAACAGGAAGACAGCAGGTAGGTTCGTCATCGTCGATATTCTCACTTTCATTTACTATCCACTTTGTACAGGTATGCCTAGATAGCCTCACATAGAACATATACCACGAGAGATCATATATACCATGAGCTTCGATCCGGGCCCATCCTCAAATTACTACCGCAACTTTGCCTCGTCGGCCGACGGTCCTCTTCAACCCCCATCTCCTCCCCGTTCGCCCATTCTCGGAGCAACTCTTCCTCCACAGCAAGTCGAAAGGGACCTTTACGCTCTTCTCAACATCTCCAAAGATGCATCGGAGGCTACCATCCGAGATCGATACCGTTCTCTCGCTACGACATTCCACCCCGACCGTCAGAGAAGCGACCGTACTCGAGAAGCAGCGCATGCTCAATTCACCGAGATCCAAAGAGCTTACGAGATCCTCACCGATCCCACGAAGCGTGCGGTGTACGATATGTTTGGAGAGGAAGGTTTGAAGACGAATTGGGAGATCGGACCGAGAGTGAAGACTCCGGAGGAAATGCGAAAGTGGTTTACGGCGCAGGCGCATGAGAAGCGTGCAATGGAGGCGGAGGCGCTTGTGAAGCCAAAGAGCGACTTGGAAGTCGTCCTCGATGCACGGGCCGTGTTTCTCTCCAAAAAAGTGTTCCCAGACCCTAATGCCGTCAGACACGATCCCATCTCAAGAGTCTTGCGTATCCGACCGGGGCGAACAGTCTTGAAGCATTCTTTTGAGATGCCTCTATCGCCAAACACGCAGTTTATTGTCGAAGGCCAAGCCTTGTCGAGGAATGGTCGCGGAGGTGCCAACGTGCTGGGTACAGTGAAACACCAATTCTCTCCCAAATTCTGGGTTGAGACCGGGGTTACTTTGATGCATCCCCGGATAGGGAAAGTCAAGGCAACATATACAGTGGACGAGGATCAGTATGTTACTGCAAGTGTTGTTCAGTCTACCTTGACTGCTCCGCCCCAACTGGGATTCACCTATGGGCGAAGACTGTACGCCGACACTACAGGTTTCATGTGTACGTCCTTTATCCTTTTTAACCTTTTGAGCTCAACTAAACTTCTGCAGTGTACGAGCCCGGATCCTTCTCCATCGGTTCATGGGGCCGCAACCGCCCGGAATCGCAACTGAACCCATCTTCCCTCTCCATCGGCCTCACCAACGCTAAACGTAACGGTGCCGGCTGGACAGTCCAAACCACCGCAGGTCTTGCCAACAGCCAGATCACTGCCGATTGGTCGACCCCGATCCCGGGGGGGCTGAAAATGAAATTTGGCGCTGACATTGGTTTGGATCAGTCGATCGCTGGGTTCATCACTGCTGAGGGGAAGGTGACGGATAATGTCAAAGCTGGGCTGATTTTGCAGATGGAAATCGGTGGAGGGATCATCCTAAAAGTCAAGTAAGTATACCTTTGCTCCCTTTCATTCTTCAAATTCAAGTGCAAACGAACCGATAACATGTACTTTGCAGGATCAACCGTCTTGGTCAAAAGATCTCTATCCCTATCCTCCTCGCTGAGAGGCTAGACCCCGTTATCCTTCTCGGTTCCACCCTCATCCCCGCTGCAGTCTACGCAGGTATCTACAAACTCTATCTCTTACCGCGCAAGAAACGCGCTTTGAAGGATAGGGTGAAAGAGTTACGGGAGGAGAATAAAGAGTTTATCAGGCAGAAGAGGCAAGAGGCGAGGGATGCGGTGGATGTGATGGAGAGGTCGGTGGAAGTGAAGCTGGCGCAGGAGAGGGACAGGAATGGTACGTTCCTTTTTTTTTTTAGTTGGCCTTTTTTCAGTCTCTCCCCCCTCCTTTTCGTTCTTGTCCTGCTTCGATTTGCGTCCCACTAACACGAGGATAACACCAGGTCTTATCGTCATCTCCGCCCATTACGGACTCGCATCCTCATTCACTGAACGTGGTATCATCGTTTCTGAAAAGATTGACCAAGAAGGAGAAGGAGAGATTATCGATGTGACGATCCCTGTGCAAGCGCTTGTTCAAGATGGAAGGCTGTATATTCCTGGAGGCAAGGGAAAACATAACATCATAGGGTTCTATGTAAGTTTTTTTGCATTTCATAAGAGTTTGGAGCAGGGCCGAAAAATGGAAGAAGAAGAGAAAAGTCATGACAGTACTGGATGCTGATTGTGGGTACTCTTGAAATCCGCAGGACCCGTGTATAGGCGAAAACAAGAAATTAAGAGTGAGGTATCTGTTTAGGGGGAAGATGCATGAGGTTACGGTGGATGATACGAGTCCGTTGAGAGCGCCTGTTAGGAGTGAGTTGCGTTTTCCTATATATCCCGTCTTACATTTTCGTTGTTCGTTGTACTGATATTTGGTCAATCTTTTTCTTAGCGCACGTTCTCGAGGTATAGATGCCCTTGGCTCCGTTTGGCTTCACACGGCAGACCTAAGGGGACGAGTAGGAGGTGTTCGACGAGTTGATACTAGTGCGGGGTGATCGGGGAGGGGAGGGGAACGAAGGAGAGGTTGATTGAATTACTCGCAGCTCGAAAACAAAAAGACGATTTTTTGCATACGCATTGATTTTTCCAACTTGAAAAAAAGGGACCGAATCCACTCGTCACCTGGTGACAATTTGGGTTATCGCGGCGGGTTAGAGACGACGGGAGTTTTTGGTAGTCTTCTCAAGTTTGATTTATGATGATGCTGCTTTTCATTGTTTCAAGCCTGTGGTGTAAGATGGGGCTTGTGCACGAAGAGCGGAAGATAAACGCATGCATTACCCTCCTCTTCGGCCCCCTCTAAGAAGCACTCTCCATTCATGAACTCGCATCTACCAAGTCCACCCGCTAACGACCTTCCGCCTCAACGGTGTATCCTCCCTAACGGCGCCTGCGCTCTTCACTCTCCCCAAATCCCTCTTGAACTGCTTTTCCTCCTTTTCAGACGGGGTAAGACCTTCGCGGATGACGAGGTGGATACGCGCAGAAGGGTGGTGTTTGATACCGTATTTACCGCGGCCTTTGATATCGATACGGGCTTCTTTGCGGCCTTTGGTGACCCATGCTTCGGCTGTTTCAAAGAGGTGGGGTTGGTCAGTTGAGCTGAAGTTAGTGGGTGAAAGGGGAAGACGCACCAACGACAAGTTTATCCCGCTTCAAACTCTTATCCACCGCATGATCCCTCGCGAGCGCCAATGTACTCTTCACCCACTTACTCGCCCTCTTCTCCGAGAACTGCATCTGCACAATCGCCTCATCTACCGGCAGACCTGCGATCTGGTGGGAGAGTAAGCCGAGTTTGCGGTGGGAGATTTTGTGCGCGGCGGAGGCGTAGCGGTGTTCGGTCCAGGTATTGTTGGGGAGGCCGCGTTTCTTCATTTTCTTGGAGAGTTTGGGCTGGGTGTCGCCGGGAAAAGCGGAAGGCGAGGGGGCGAAGAGAGAGTCAGAGGTGGTCTCGCCGGGCGGGGAGGAGGAGGAGGGTTCATCGATAACGGAGGCAGATTGGTCTTCGGCGGAGTCGGATTTCCATGTGGGGAGGGTGGGGAGGTAGCGGCCGAATCCGGAGAGGTTGAATGCTCTGCCAGCATACAGCAGAATGTGAGCGGGCAAATAAAAAGAACAGAAAAGGCGGACAGACATACGTTCGCACCTGGCCGAGAGGGGCTCTGCGGAGGGGAAGAGGGCGTGATGGGCCGGGTAATGACGTGCCGGCGACTTGCGCGATGTGTCAGCACGGGGCGCTCGCGGGGACCAGCTAGCTCACCAGAGAAAAGAGATCTAAAGGGCCTCGCCATCTTGTTTTGTCACTGTGTATAGTTTTCAGGCAGTCCCGATGAAAGAGAAGGGTCCCGTTTGCGGGTGGAAAAGAGCGGGTACGGGGAAATGCCACGTAATGGAGTGGGCTGTGCACGTGGAAATAAAGAGAATTAGGATATTACATAAGTAAACAGTTCGGGTGCCTCGAACTATAAGCCGGTGTAAATAAAGTTGTATTCGCGTGTTTTTGCGATCCAGAGCTGCAACAACTTTGTCCGCTTTTAAACGCAGTTCTTCTTCTTTTTCTCGCCGACTCTCAGCGCCTGTAATATACCCACCAACAATGAGCCAGAATAAGGATATCGAAGCATCCATACCACTCAGCGTACGTCCCTCTTTTTCTTCGTGATAGACGCCCCACACCACACCATACCCAGCTCCCCGCCGTCCCTCGTCGCAGCAACGGATTCGCAACTCTGCGCTGCAAACGATTTAAACTTTTCTTTACACAACGCCAAGAAGAAAAGCTGACAGCTGTTTCTCTTTCATCCTCGCTCATTTGGCATGATATAGGCGATGCCACGCGCGTCTGATGTTGAGCATGATCTTACACACGGCGAACATGTCGAGGTCAAGTAAGTCTCTCTTGTTTGCTGGTTTTTTTTCTTTTGCCGAGGCGAGATTGAACGTACGAGGCGCAATGGATGATTCGATGGAAATTTGAGGGCGGTGGAAAGGTGCCTCACGTGTATCTACGCGTAGAGCAAACCAGTAGAAGAAGTGGTGTGAAGCGTGGCGGCCAAAACGTGGGCAAGTTCGAGTGCGAGTTCTCCAGGGGAAAGAGCAAAAGGGTCCTGGCATACCGACATGGATGTGAATGTGGAATGTGGATGTAAACGAGAGACCGGAAGTGGCTGACAACCGTGACTTGGGACTTGCTATAAATAGCATTTCTGACGACGGACCGCCACCCAACCAACAAAAGAAGATTGTCATCCCTGCCATTATCAGTACGTCCCGCCTCTACGCGGCAAAACGCGTCGGAAGGATGAAAGCTGATCCATCTTTTTCGAACAGTCATCCCCATCTGGATGGCCTGCTCAATCAGTGTCATTTTATATAACAGTGCGTCCCTTTCTCCGCTCCTTGTTAAAATACCATATTCGCACCCTGGAAGAGGTTGCTGATGATAAAAAACCCGCTTGGCTTCATCTTATGAATTGAAAAAAACAAAAACAGAATATGTCTTTTCTGGATTAAATTTCGAATACCCCACTTTCCTTACTACGTGGCATCTCATCTTCTCTGTAAGCTGCCCTTCCCCTCCATACTCCAAAATGCCCCACGACTCTTTCCGAAAAAAAGGCCCGCTAACGATTTGCCTTTTGATGCGGGATGATTAGACAATCGCGACAAGGGTTTTGCAACGTACTACCACATTGGTTGATGGTGCCAAGGACATTGAGATGACCGTACATATTTTTTCCTCCTCCCTTTTCCATTCTCAAACGGGTCTCATACTCATACCACCCTACAGCGCCAACAATGGATGCGAACCATCCTCCCCATCGGTGCCCTCTTTTCCGGCTCGCTCATCCTGTCCAACTATGCCTACCTCACTCTGAGCGTCTCTTTTATCCAGATGCTCAAGGCTTTTAACCCTGTGGCTATCCTCTTGATTTCTTTTGCGTTCAAGATCCAGGAGCCGAGTGGGAGGTTGATTGTCATTGTTTTGGTGAGTGTCTTTTTTCTCTTTTGCTTGTTTGCTTGCTTGTTTTTTTGGCTGTCATGTGGGATGATCGCTGATGGGACCTTTTCTTTTTGTTTATTCCGAAAACAGCTTATTTCTTGCGGCTGTTTCCTCGGTAAGTCCCACCATCCGCGCATTTCCGAAAGCCATCCACTGATCCTCTTACTTTTCCCTATCTACGAAAAACAGCCGCCTATGGTGAAGTTCAGTTTGAGCTCTTTGGCTTCCTCTGCCAATGCGCTGCTCTCGCCTTCGAAGCTTCCCGTCTCGTCATGATCCAGATTCTTCTCCACGGTATGAAGATGGACCCGCTCGTTTCGCTGCATTACTACGCCCCTGTGTGTGCCGTGATTAACGCTTGTATTATCCCCTTTACGGACGGGATGGCACCGATTTGGAATCTGCACAAGGTCGGGATTTTGGTGTTGTTTACCAATGCGGGGATTGCTTTTGCTTTGAACGTAAGTCTCATCTCCCCCCCAGAAAAACAAAAGCTTAACACTTCAAAAACAGGTGGCAGCAGTATTCCTCATCTCCGTCGGCTCAGGTCTCATCCTCACTCTTGCCGGTGTATTGAAAGATATCCTCCTCATCTCAGGCTCGGTGCTGGCATTCGGATCGCCCATCACGGGAATGCAGGTGTTTGGGTATTCTATCAGTTTGAGCGGGTTGATCTTGTTCAAGACTACTGGGGGCAAGTAAAAGAAGCGCAAAGCAAGGAATGGAAAGAAAATGCAGCAAAGTGCACGGGTCGGGTCGAGAGAGTTGAAGAGCGGGGGAAAGAGCAAGTCATGCGGGACATGTGTCGGTGGTGGTTTTACATAGAGGCCGGAAGGCGAAGATTATCGGGTGTTATAGCTAGAAAGGTTCCTCTGCTTGTTTGTTTGTTTTTGTTCTTTTCTCTTTTCCCTTTCCTTTTTTTCCTCTTTATCTGATAGTTGCAAGCATTGTGATTCTGCGTATAGATGCATCTATCCTCATCTTTGTAAGTGTTGTTCTTTTCGTGGGACAGGTTTCCGAGGTCCAATGAATTGTAAAACTTGGACAAGTTGCATCCGGTTTTCTGTTCATACTTTGTATTCATATCTACTTCTTTATCCTCTCTTCCACACCCAAATGCTTTTTTTTTTCTCTTCTCTTCCCTCCCCTGCATCCGGCATTAGGGACCTTACGCCTTCTTGCCAGACTTGCAGATATCGATAAACTCGGGTTTCAAACTGGCTCCGCCGACAAGGAACCCATCAATATCCTTTGCCGCACTCAATTCGCCACAGTTCTTGCCATTGACGGAACCGCCGTAAATGATACGGGTCGAGTCGGCAATCTCGGGGGAAGCGCGGCGAGAGAGCCAGGAGCGGATGGCAGCGTGGACTTCTTGCGCTTGGGAGACGGTGGCGACTTTGCCGGTACCAATAGCCCAGACGGGTTCGTCTGTAAGGGGGTGTTAGCGTGGGTATAGAGATAAAGGAAGAAAAGGAAATAAAAGAAAAAGACGTACAAGCAATGACGATCCGTTTCCAAGCATCAACGTCAATAGCAGCAGCGATAGCCTCAAGTTGACGCTCAACGACGGTCATGGTCTTGTCGGATTCGCGTTCTTCGAGGGATTCGCCGATGCAGGCAATGACGGAGAGGCCGGCGTTGATGGCGGCCTTGGTCTGTAAGAGGGTTAAAGTGTTAGCGCAGGGTGGTGGTGAGCGGGCGTAGATATCTGCTCGACATTTTTCCCGACTCACCTTGTCAGCGACCAACTTGTCCGTATCCCCAAACAAACTCCTCCTCTCGGAATGCCCCAAAATCACCCAGTGCACATTCGCATCCTTCAACTGCTGGGGCGCAATCTCACCGGTAAAGGCACCAGACGACTCGGTGAATGCGTTCTGGGCAGAGACTTGGGTGGGCGCGTTGAGCTCGGACTGGACTTTGAGAAGGTACAAGGCAGGGGGGGCGATGACGACTTCGTTGGTGCCGTCGAGGTTGGCGTCGTTGATGGATCGGACAATCTTCTCGACAGACTCGAGAGAGCCGTTCATCTTAAAGTTGCCGCTGTTACCGATAAAAGTCAGCGCGCTCGTTTCTCTTTTTTTCCACAACAGAAACTCACCCGACAAAGAACTTTCGAGCCATGGTGGATATGTGTTTTCTGAAAAGGTGTATGGTTGTTGGAGAGTCGAGAGTTGGAAAACGACGAACAAGTCAAGACTTGGCTTTTTATGGAGAGGCCGGGAAAAGGGGGGGAGCGATGGATTTCGTCACTGGGCGGCATCTTCCGGGGCTCCGGCCCCAAAAGACCGATTATGCCGAGCGAGGCGTGGGATGATTACGTATACTCCCGCCGGTGGATGTTTACAAGCTTTCGTTTGAGACGTATGTATCGATATGCGTTTGTTTGTTCCGCAACTTGTTGGTCAATTGAAGAAAAGTCCCAATTGCGAAAAGAAAGAAATGCCGCCAGCTAAATCAAACAAGTTCAAGACTTCTCGTGTACGTTTCCCGTCGCATCGCATCGTATACGAAATGTGACTTTGCCGCTTACCCCCCGTTTTTTTATAGTTTCCTGCTGTATGTCCCATTTGCCCAACCTGTTGAAAGTGGGTAGCTGACTTTTGGGAATCGTGTTTCACGTTTCGTTTCGTTTTTTTTTTTTACTTGGTGGAAATCTGGAATAATAGGCCCGTATCAAGCGGATCATGCAGTTGGATGAGGAAGTGGGTAAACTGGCTAGTGCTACACCCGTCATGATCTGTACGTTTCTTTTTCTTTTCTTTCCGTGTCGTTGCTGAGCTGTATTAGCCAAGAGTTTGGAATGTTTTATACAAGTACTGCTTGATGAGAGCTGTAAGACTGTTCGAGAGGCCGGTGCGAGGAAATTGACTGCTGGGCATCTGTACGTCTTTCTCTCTCTCCATCTTGCACATGGAACGCTGATGGAGAATCGGGGGTGTTCGAACGGTTAATAGGAAACTGATGATCAACACGAACCCTTCATTCGACTTTCTTCGTGAACTGACAGAATCGATTGCCGATCTGCCTTCTGCCGCTGCTTCTGGTGCGGGGCCGTCCACGTCCAAAGCCCGGAAAGCATCCACCAGCGCCGCCGCTGCCGCTGCTGCTGTTGCTTCTGGGGAAGGAGATGAAGATAATTTACCTGGTATGGGTACCGCCGCGAAGAGAGCTCCCAGAGGAGCGGGCAAAGGAAAGCAGCCAGTGACAGGCATAGCCGGGAAAGGGTTGGATGTGGAGACGTGGGCGAAAGGGGAGCAAGAAAGGTTGGGTGAGGGGGGTATCGCGCCTGGTTGGGGAGGGGGAGGAGCACCGATAGCGGGCACGGGGGAGGGATGGACGGCTATGCCGTGGAGTGGATCTGGATCTTCGTCTTACCCTCCTGCCCAGGCGCATGCGCTTTCTCAATCCGCTTTACCCACTTTGCAACCCCCACAACACCAACCGCAACAGCCCCAGGCCCAGCCGCAGCCGGAACCGGAGGAAATACAACAGCAGCAGCAGTCAGTGACGATGATAGGATCTTGGAAACAGGATATGACAGGTGGAGGGGGTACGGGGGAAGGTGGAAGGGGGATGTTTGATGATTATGAGGAAGATGAGGATGATTATTAGGCAATGCAGCGTAGCGTAGCGGAGCACTTTGCTTTTTTTCGTGATTTTCCCATTCTATGGGGCAAAAATGTATAGCGTTATATCTTATCTCTTGCACATTTCTACACTTGATCATGTGAAAAAAAGGGAAACGGGGAACGGGAAATGAGATGAGAATGCTGTTACATGCTCCCGGCCCGACCTAGAATGAGTAGACTCTAAAAACGACAAATACCTATGACCGTAAGGCCTCTTTATCCACCTCACTGCCTGCCACCCGGGGCACCTTTTTCTCGAGCGCGATGGCGAGTAGTTGATCGAGGATCTGCTGGCCCGAGAGGTGTGCTAACGGGAGTGTTTGGGCCGGGGCGTTGTCTATGTCCGGCGCGGGTTAGCGCGATCCAAAAGGGAAGAAGAGAAAGCGGGACATACGAAACTCGACGACCATCTCGCCCCCTGGGACATTGCCTTTCCCGAGCTGGAGACCATCGGCGACTCCGCCCCATCGACCGAGCTTGACGGCCTCGCGGTCGGGAGAGCTGGGGTCCTTGTGCTTCGAGCGGGGATCGGGTATGCGGCGGATGGCGATGGGGAGGAGGGGGTTGGCGTAGGCGAGTGCGGGCGCGTGGTGGCGGAGGAACTGTCTGGGCGGGGGTCAGCAAGTGGGCGGGAGCGAGGGCGCGGGACGTACCGAGGGCCGGCACCCGAGTTTTTGGCGACAAAGCTGAGCGTGATGGACTTTACGCTGGGGGAAAGGGGGAGGCGGGCGGCGGCGCTGCGCAGGGCGGCAAACGTCTTGGACACGGGCGCCGGCATCTTTTTCTGCTGCTGAGAGGGGAATGGCAGAGGCAAGCAGCGGAAAGAGATCGGACGAAAATACTGGCAGGCAGGCCACGTGGGTGAGCAGGAAAGTGGCGACGTCATCACTTGTGTGGCTTGTTGACTTATTATATATATTGTTTCTGCGATCTCGCCTTGAGTTTCGGGGGCGGCGAGCCAACCCCCCGGCGCATTTCCCGCGCCTTCGCCCCAGTGGGAACAGAACGGCCAGAGCGTGCTGCTGGTCGTCGGGGAGTCTCCCTTCATGAGCACTGGAAGCACATACGTTATCTGATCCGTCTGTAAGTCGTCCGCGTATACCGGCCCTAAAAGCAGGTACTGACCATTGTGTTTACTACCAGCCTGTGCGCTTCCTGCCAAGATTTTACTGGGCTTTGCTCAAGGGAGCAACACAATCTTGGGAGTCTGAAGGGATGGATGAGACATTGGACATTTTCAAGTCCATTGGAGCCATCAGCAGTCAGGATAAGCATGGTTGGGACAGACATCCTTTTCCTCTATCGTATGGGCCACTCCGGCAATGGGGCCCTGTCCCTCTAGAAAAGGTTGAAACTTTCCTGGCGCCAGAGTGTGCTCCGTCTATAGAGATGATCTCGCTGCGGCTAAAAGTCCATCCTCGGTATGTTTGGCAATACCGTAATAATCTTATTGTCTTATTGCGGGTCGCCACTTTCGATTTATCTGCCAGCGAGCACTCTTTTTGCTTGTTATTTAGGACCGTACTGTATGCATCGTGCACCAAAGTTTTCTCTTACATGAACAAGAGGCATCATCGTATCCGTCAATCGTCGGTTTAATCAGGCTCCGCCTTGTGAATGGGGGCAAATCAATGTCACCTCGTGTCGGACTCGACCCTTGATTTCCTTCCTGGAGCTCCTCTCAAAGAGGACGAGGTGGGGGAGCCTTTTTCGGCGTCCGAGGGATTTTGAGCGCGACGTTTGGAAGTTGACATTGGTTTCCTTGGGCGATCAGGATCGGAAACAAGATAAGTAGAGGAGGGGGATAGTTCAAATCGGTCAAAAGGTATCGGTATACCTACAGGTCCCTCGTTAGACCTACTCACGTGTAACTTGCGCGTCGAAATTCCAAGGTAAGTTTTGGTGAAAGGCTGCTTGATCGCAGCTTTCAACCATGATTGAGAAGGTATATCCTTCTTCTTTGTAAGGAGAGGTCCGTTAACAACAGTCTAGACGATTTGCAGGTAGGTCTTTCGCGCATTGAGCCTATCATGGGCCCTAGAGGTTATTATTGAGAGACAGTGGGAAAAGTCTTCTTTCCCTTATTCCACAAATTCAGAGTCAATCTTGTTGTATGAATGTGTATGCAATGCGTGTGTAAATGGAAAAGAGTAAAGAATGGCAAGGTATTTGCACGTTCTCCGTACGATTTGATCTTTATGCAGTAAAGAATGAGATGTGCTTGACCTCGAGATGGGTATGTAGCCTAGGCCGGAAACTTGGGCGGTTTATCATGAAAGGGTGGTGGTGGTGTCACTAAACAAGAAAAAAAGGAGAGACGTCCCAAAGGATATATACCGAGCGTTTTACCACTTTTGCCCACACATCGAGCCTCCTTCATTCGGCCTGTACCTGAACCCAAACAAGTGAGATTACAGGAAAAAAAGCAAAGGACATGGAATAAAAGATTATGCATTGGACAATGTCCTTGGGTTTCTCTACTCGTCATTGTTTTGTACGATTACAACAAGAGAACGTCTTCTGCGTTCCCTCTCCTTTCCAAATAAATATTATCCCGCTCATCCAACGTTTTCTCAACTTTCTGCATCAACCTCAACAGCCTCTCCGCTTTCGCGGCTTTACTCTCTTTTTTCCCCTTCTTCTCTCTGTCCAACATTGCCCTTTCGTCCTTTTCACCCCTAGGACGTTTCTTGCCCGTAGGCGTAATAATAGGGCTGCTGGTGCCGTCGGTGACTTTTGAAATGGTTGTGGGGGAGGATGCTTTAATGGGAGGAAGCTCTACAAGAGCACGAGAAGAGGGAGGAGGCTCGGCGAGAGAGGTGACGAGTTGGATCTTTTTCTCAACGAGTTCTCCAAACTTGGAGATGACTTGTCGCAAATGATCTTTTTGCCATCGGCCCATTTCAGTCTCCGTGGCAAAGAACGTGCGGGCAAAAAGGTGGCGATGTTGAAACTCGCCGAGGACAAAGAAGGAGAGAAACTGCAAGATGGCGTCGATAGGGAGTGCTAGCATAATCAAAGGAAAGCCATAAGCAGTTGTTCAAAACAAAATTTAGAAAAGACTCACCGTTGCCGTACTGCGCTGCCTGTGACAACCTTACAATCAACAAAGAGAGCTCATCGATCCCCACAAAAATCTCGTTCTCAAAGTATTCAGCCATTTGATCAACCAGTTTGTCATTGCTACCCGCGTGAAATGTCAGTCAACCCATCGACCGACTCGCCCTGAAGGCCAGGGACGCGAAAATAAGAAGGAAGTTAAAACCCACGATAACGGCGCGTCGAAAGTGATCTCTGGCAGGGCGATGGCGTCAAGAACATTCCCATTATCCAAACCTCTTGCACCCGTGAATTCCCTTGCAAGTCGAGGGACGGAATTGATGAGCTCAATGCCTGACTTGAGGCATGTCCATCCCAGGTAAGCATCTATCATATGATTGTCTAATGAGCTTGGCAATTTCCCCCGGGTAAAATGAATTGTATATTCACCGGTGCGTCGCTGAGATAACAATAGTCCAATGACGTCGACAAACTGTTTCCAATGAAAGAGAACTCTCTCGGCCACATCTTGCAGCCTCACGATCCCTTGCTCTTTCACCTCCACCTCCCCCAATCCTTCCAATGCCTTGGCGAATTGTTGGTCGAGATCATCGGCAACGCCCAGCGAAACGAAGGATTTATTAGAAAAGGAGGCGATTTCGGATTGAATGTGTAACTATTTTTTTGATATGACAAAGAGGTCATGTCAGTAGTGTGACTCGAAATAGCAGTTAAGACATACACGTTCGGCCAGATTATCCATGCTTTCATCCTCCCAGCTGAGAACAATCAAGCCCGGCGCAAATCTATTTCCGTCATCCTGAAGCGTCTTCACAAGTAACCCCATGCGATCTTGGGCGTTGGCCACATTTCTGGGAGAGGTACATTGTACAGTCAGCCATTGATGCTCAACAACATAAAAAAAGGTATCAAAACAATGTTGACTCACTCAGAGGCTTTCTTCGCGTCAGTCGTTTTCAAGGGTGCCTCAAAGACAAGTAAACCTATCCACCCATCGTCTTTGGAATGCTTAGGCACCATCCCATTATTAACAACCCTCAGATCAAACTCCACTCCACCGCACATATACCCCCGCTCCTTCTCCCCGTCTGGCGTCGTCTCACCATCCCCATCATGAACTTGATCTAGCTGAGAGGAAGAGTTAGGAGGTGCAAACTTGCTCACTAGCCATCCCTCTACCGCTTTGTCGGCAGATGAGCCACGGGAAGGCGTGGAGAGGAGAGTGATGAAGGCCGGGTGTCCTTGATGCGGAGAGAGAGCCGTTGACTCCGGCCCAGAGCTGGATGCAGAATCAGACAAGGAGATGGTTGCGGAAGTGAAAGCAGCGGAGAGTTGAGGGGCAACGTATCGAGCGATAGAAGTTAAAAACGTCGATGGAGCAAAGAAATTGTCTTTATCCCTCTCCGCCTACGGTAAGGAGCGCATGCGTCAGCTCTGCCTACCAGTCATCTAATATATGACTTACCTGAATGATCTCAATATCCAATCGTAAACTATCCAGCCCAGCATCCATAGAGTCCACCTCCACATCCATGCTCACATCTCCCACTCCATTCGCTTTCGCACCCAAGACAGTTGTCGAAGAACCCATGGAAGCACCCAATCCCATTTCCTTCAACCCTCCCAGCCATTCCCTTCTCTTTCTCTCCCCTCCCTCCCTTCTTTCTCTCTTCTCCTTTGCCCAGAGCTTCCACCATTTTCCTGCTTCCCTCGCCCTCCATCGTCGTCTGATTTCATCTAACATCGCCTCCTTTGCAATCTCTCTTACAAGCCCATCCCTATTCCCACCGCCATTGCCGGGGGTAGAACCAAGCAAAAAATGATCTCGGAACAAAACCTCTGACCAAAACCTGATCGTCTCTGATCGATAAGCTTTCCTCGCAGCATACGTCCGCTCAGCCAATTGCTGTCTTACAAAGACTTCCAGATCAGGGGTCAAACAGTCTCTCAATATCCCCTCCATAACTTGTACCACTAGCTCTTCACATACAGATGGGATAGCCTGCCTACGCTTCAGTCTTTCAGCGTGATAAACGTCAAGACTAATTCTGGGGGATGATTTCGAGAGAGAAGGGGAAAGAAGGTTTAATTGAGAGGTCGGTGTGGATGTCGAGAGGAGGAGGGAAGGATCCCTATGCGGGCGTGATCGTGCGACTGTGTGAGGAGTATGGGGAGTAGTGGTCGAAGCAGGACCTGCTACAGACGCAGATACAGGTGTGAGCGGGGATACAGTGGAAGCACCGGTATTGAGGTGGACACCGAGCGGTGGCGCGGCAGTTGCGGAGGTTGCAGCAGATGTAGATGCACCCAATGCCGACGGACCTGGAGTAGCTGTAAACGAGAACAACGGCTTATCCTCGACACCTTCTCTGATCCCACTCCCAGAGCTCGCAGCATGATCCACCGAAAAGGTGAAAAGCTCTGGCTTCCCCCCGCCTCCTTCCTTTTTACCTTCCTGACCTGCCGCACGCTTCCTACTCTTCTCATCAATCGCTAACGGAGATGTAAGCGGTATAGGCGCCGACGCGGGTTCTGAGGAAGTAGATGTAGGTGTAGAGCCAAAGACGAAAGAGAAACTCGGTTTGTCTTTCTGTCCTCTTTCTTTGGGCTTTGCATTTGTTACATCAATGCCCGCTTTGCTGTCTCCCGTTGCTGCTGGCGGCACAAAAAGAGGGGCAGGGGTTGAAGTAGAGAGTCCGGCTGTGGGCACCGAAGCTGGAGCTGGAGCTGCAGTAGGAGCAGCTGCAGAAGAGAAGAAATCAGGGATGCCCTTTGCATTTGCATCCACCTCTTTCTCCTTCTCCTTCTCTTTCATGGGTTGAGAGGGTGGCAATGAAAATAAGGGTGGAGTTCCCGACGTAGATGTAGCCTTCATACTCGAAGGCAGTGATGTCCCGGCTGGAGCCGGAGTTACACCAGGAGCACCGGCAGGAGCAGATGGGGCAATAGAAGCGGAGCCGGAAGCGGAAGCGAAAGATGGTTTGGAAAAGCCAAAGTTGAATGCCGCTGAAGATGGTTTATTAGGCGTAGTCGCTGGGGTCGATATCGAGCCAAAGACAGAGCCGGTCCCAGCTCCCGAGCCAAAACTGAAAGCCGACATGCTCGTTTGCCCTTCAATAGGTCTGGCAGAGGATGGGGTCGTAGTCGACGATGGGGGTTTCTTGAAATCAAACGCCGACAATGCCCCAGGGCCTCCAAACGCCAATACGGACGCTGGTGCTTGCGCTGTTGTCTTGAACGGTGCAGCGATGGACAGTGTGTCCTCGCTTGTAAGGGGACTACCACTGTTGACAACTTCTACAAACGCTTTCCCACCCCGTTTCGCACTGACCAAAGCCCATCGTCTAGTGTACGGTGCGTCCTTGTTATCGTCGAATGGTGTCCCCAGATTGATCAGGGCGCCCCTCTTTTCTCCGCTTTCATTGTCAGGAGGAAAGAGTGGGATATTAAATCGCCTGCAGATCGCTTCACTCTCACTGTCTGCGTTGAACTCGGCAGAGGATTGGAGTGGCACGTCATCCCATGCTGAAGGAGTCGAATCTGGAGTCAAACACCCTAATATCTTGTTGAGGGTTTCGATTAACACCATTCTCCTTTCCACGATTTCTCCTTTTTCATTCACCCTTATTGGCTCCGTTTTCAATCTCGGATACGCCCTGGTCATCGCACGTAATGCTGACCTTCTCATTTCCCTTAGACGGATCTCCACGAGGCATGCAAGTAGGTAGGGGACCTTGGGAGAAGAAAGGAGTTTGATAAAGCGCCGGATGTTGTTCATTCCCAACTCGGCATTATGCTTTGATCCTTCTTTTTGACTGTCAAAATTCCTCTGTGCACTTCGTCTTATCTCCCATGCAATTTTGACAAGAGGGTGAGACAGGATAGAGGAGGGTAATTCGGAGGTAGGAATTGAGATGGATTTCGAGGTGAGGTCGTAAACTAGCATATATGCTCTGAATTCCGGTTCGTGGGAGCAGGGCATGTCGAGACCTGATTCTTCACGACGGTCGTTATAGTGTTGTCTTAAGCTTGTAAAACCTTTTTTGAGATGATCAGCGGGCTCCCCGAGCTACAAGGGATGGGATTGATACGTACATCTTCCGAGTTCGGCAGAATCGATGTGCATATCGTTGTTCGTTCCCTCCTCTTCCTGAAGTTCACGCAAACAGAGAATATGCCACCTTGCTATCCTCTCAAAGCTCTCAATAGCTTCTTCATGTCCCCAGCTGCTCTGCATCGCAAACTCTTTCCGAATGGCTCTGGTACGATCTCGAATAAAACCTGCGCTATATCCAAGTGCCTTGCGTTGCGCCAGTTCACTATTCGGTGGTAAGTCGGAAGAAGAGGAAGGTAAAAGAGTCATGATGGATGTGAACAGATAGTCGAGTGTACGAATGAGGGTCTGAGGTGTACGAAGGTCGGAAGGGAGGATGGCAGCGGTACCATGGCCTGCACCCGCATCCGAACGAGAGTAGGCTGCAACAGCTTTTGCGGGATCCATCCTCTTATCTGGAGTCTGGAACCACATTAAGCAGTCATTAGCTATTATCTCTTAAATTCGAAGATTAGACTTACAGCCTCGAATGGATGCACCTCTCTCGTCCACTCCCTAAACTCTCTCTCATAATCACTACACATCTTCTCACAAGTCCCTTTCATCTCCACCGCGTCTTCAAGTTCCACCTTCCCATCCCTCACTAATCTCTGCTGTGCATGGTACTGTTGTACCTCCTTGGCTCGTGCTTCTTCAAGCTCTTTGTAACGGTTGCCTGGGAGGGTGTTGGAGAATCGGGCTGCTCGAGCTGCTAGTTTTGACGCAGAGGCGAGAGCAGGCTCTGCAGACATTTCGCCTCCTATTCTTTTCGCGGGTGCCGTGGAGCTGGACCGCCTAAATGTACGTGCAAGATGTTATGATGTACTGTACACTTTTGCCCAAGCTCGTGTCCTGTGTTTAGTTGCACATCGTCGGTTTTGGCGGGACAAGTGGAGGTGATTTGACTCCGTCTCCGTCGCTTTCGTTCCACATCCTCTCGTACGTCGGTATTTTTACAGCTGAGTGCAGAAACTGAAACCTCGCTCGTCCATTGACAACTATCACAGCTGCTAACCCTGATGTAGGACTGAATATGGCGCATTTGACGATTCCGCTGCTGAGATCGGGGACATATCAGTCTGATGTCAAGACCAAAATAATCAGAATATAGTACATCAACCTGTTGCAATCATTCTGAAGTCGACATCAATCTGAGGACATCTTCTCTATCACCCTTTCTAAGGGATTTCTGAGCTCAATTCGACGTCATTCTGCATAATCTACCACCACCATCAAGGCAACGCCAACTGTACCGATTCCAACGACGTCAATCTTCCTCGATTCATATCAACCTGAACTATGTACCACGGGCGTGAGCTTCTCGCTCAAAACCACATCTCTATCCCCTTGTACCCATCGATGGGTCATCGTTCACTCGCTATACCATCCATTACCTTTCTGAATCAGCCCTGTCGATCAGGGAAAACGCTTTTGGAGCTGTAAACTCTGCGAACCAGTTGGCAACATCGTGATTATTAACATGACCATTACCGTAGGTTGTACAAGCTTGAAAGACAGCGTAGCAGCTGGACGGGGAAGCTATACCTGTATCCCCTTCTTTGGAATATGTAAAAGGAGAGGATTTAGGAAGTGGGGGAAGAGTGGAGATGGCGGGGGTGAAGATAAGGATGTGGAGAAACAGGGCAAGAGGAGAGGCGGGAGTAGAGGGCGGAGGGACGAGGAAAATAGCAGAAGCCGGAGTCGGATGGCGAACAAAAGAAGTCAGATGGGGAACGTGAGCGTTTTGGTGGGATAGACGATCGTATAGGTCATCCTGTTGGAATGAACAAGCTATATTTTCTGTAAAGAAAGCTTGATATCGAGGGCTTGGATATCCGGACTCGTGATTTTGGGGTAGAGAGTCTCGCGCAGATTATTCTACTTGCGAACCATTGTTATCTTGGCGCACATTGCAGGCACCTTTGCGTTACATAGGCAGCCCAGGAGCTATATATAGTTAAAAGCTACCTACACATGGTAGAGAAGAGTGCTTTTTACTTCTTTTTGCTTTTCGGAAATCCGCGTTGAGGTTCGCCACCATAGACGGAACCAAAATGTTCAGCGACGGGAACACTCAGACTGGTGCGAGGTCTTTCCGCATCAGCAAACTGCCCACACCTTGCCTTTATGATGTCGAATTGATATCTTTTACCTCATCGACCATACTATGTTCTCTCCCGTCAATCTCCATGCTAACACGCCGAAGCCGTCGCCTAGCAGATCAACGTGCTTGGCTCAACCTTCAGCGGGCCGAAGCATCTCCGCTATCTCCTCAGCAAATCGACCCGATTGCCTATGGCGGCCATCCTTCCAACAGGCATCAACCATTCGCTCTTTCTCTTATTCCCTTTGACCTAAACGAGTCTCACGAGGTACCAGACCAAATGATAACCCCTAAGCTCGTAGATACACGTAAAAGTGGCGCATAGGCGAAATATTTGTACAAGAGTACAAGGACAATCGCATCATCAACGGGGCGGATTACTCAGAGCAACTCATGCATTCATTACCCTGGGATGTTTGCCCTTTTACGCCCGGGATTCTCTTCGAATACGTATTTTACTCACGTAAATATGTTCAAAAAGAGTATGAAGGGGAACAAGGAAGTGGTATGGGCTCAAAGCTGTTGCTGCTTATAGGGATGCTGCCTCAATTAAATTCGCGTTATCCACAGTGAGTTTTCATCTTATCCCGTCTTATCCCGTAAATCCACCAAGCATGGATCCCTTTGTTCACACTCCAGTCTGCGTCAGCCGTCTGTTTCTTCTGTGCCCACCTCCACGAAACTGGGATCTACTACACCGGACGTAACTCTCATCACCGACAACACCCCTGTCCCAATCCTCAACGGTGTTGCAGAGTTGAAATGGCTTACCCTAGAGGAGATGAGGAATGGCAGGGATTCCCTGGAATACCTTGTACGAGAAGGCATCTATCAAAACATGTGGTATTTGCTGATGGCCTATGTGACGTGGCTGTCGCCACTCGACCTCTTGACCTCCACCTTTACATCAAACAGGATCGCTTCCACAAAACCTTCTCTTCTTCTTGTCAGCACGATTATGACAGTAATCCTTCTTCATCCCACTTCAGTCCGTTCTGGGCAAGGCTTCCCAACAGTCTGATCAAAGATCATGTAGCTTGGGAACTGGACATATCCGCGAGGGACCGGCTCGATGCAACCGTCCTGTTCCTCCTCGCCTCGGCGCTGCCGTCCCGGTTTCGCGCCGATAATAGCGCTGACACCAAGAACCCTCCTCCTCTTGGCATGACTCGTTATGTCTCCTGCGACAGCCGACCCAAATCGGCGTCCGATATCATGTTAAAGAAGTTGCACTATACCAGCAAGCGTTCCTCTAAGAGGTCAGCCAGGAAAGGGAAGTCGTCCGTCCAAGCGAGACAGGGAAGATGAACAAGAGGAAGGTGGGGAAGAGAGTGAGGGTGGTGAGGGGGGAGGCGGGACTGGTAAGGAAGATGATGGTGACGGGAGAGATGGAAGGGATGGAGGCCACGGTAGACCTGCGGATCACCAAGACCGTGGGAACAAGAATACCGAGGGTAGAGGGCCGGCCGGTGGAAGGGATGTTGGTTCCGGTTTCTGTCTGGACGACTTGAAGGCCAGAGGGGATGCGGATGGTGACATCGACAGGAAGGAAAGGGCAAAGAAGATAGGAGTGTGGCTTGAAGGTGTGCAGCCATGCCCCCCGCCTCAATGCCTGTAAGGGAACGAGGAGAACAATAAGGAAGATGGGGATGAAGAGAACAATAAGCAGTTGGGGAAGTAGTTTCAGAGAACCGAGGAGAGGAAGAAGACGAGAGGAAGAGAAGGAGGACTTCGCGAGGAGGCGTTAGGGAAGGGCACAGGACAATAACCGCAGAGCAAGCTACTACATGATGTTTCTTTCTGGTTCAAATAACTGTCCATATCCTCGCTATCGACATGAGAGAAATGGGATAAGAAGAAGAAACCCATCTCTTTCTACTTATTTACCTACTACATTATTCATCTTATCCGCCTCTGATGCCTTTCTCCCACAGCAATACGATCTCACATAAGAACAAACGTCGTGTGGCAAAGAAAAATAACGTAAAAAGACAAAAGACAAAGCAAGCGATAATATGTTACGCTGCTATATAAAAAAGTCCATCAAAACGTCATTCAACCCCAGCGAGAATAAATTGTGCTGGGGGAAAGAGGCGTTGGAGAGATGTGGAAAACAGTGTAATTAAAAAAGAGTCCGTATAAAGAGCGGTAAAGTAGAGCTAGATAGACGAAAGCGACACATATATAACAAGATGGTCACGATATTCTTCGTCATGTTGAAATGTCCATTTCCAAAGAGCGCGACAGAGATTCCCTAAATGCAGCTCGAAACGCTTTATGCGAGAAAAGCCGCATAGAGGGTTGAAGGGATGTAGCCATGCCATGCTGGTGTAATTAATGAGTGGGCGATAATATGAAGGTCGGCGTGTGTTTAACTTCTACTTCTTCGTTCTTCCTTCTTCATATAAGTGCCAGGCGGTGGAGTGATTTTCATGGCTTAATACCTGACAACTGGGGAATGATGATGGTGGTGCAATGCGATCGATGGTTCAACTGTGATTGTTGGGCGATACAAAGATTTTTTCTTGAAACTGAAAAGAGATTGAACTGGATGAGAGACAGATGAGAACAGCTGGAAGCTACAGCTCCACGCTGTTTATGTTTACGCGAGAACAGCCAGTGCTGAAAGCACGACTACAATCACACTTCCCATTCCCATCCCACTCAACAGCGCAGGTGCTGCACCAGATTCGCTTGATGACGAAGAGGAGGAGGAAGCAGAATCGACAGAGGTCGCTGTAGAGCTCGAGTCGGTCGCAGACGCAGAGGCAGAAGTGGTGGCGATGGTGACGATGGTGCTAGCTGGGAGGACGGCGTTGTTCGTCGTGTTCTGGTCACCGAGTTGACCGTTGCCGACCATGATGAACTATTTCACAAAGTTAACGCTTTCCTCAAACAAAGAAGAAAGAGGGGAAACCCACCTCGCCGATAGAAGGAACACCCTTAACAACAACGAAGAACATGGCAGGTCCAGGTTGGAAGAGAGTGGGGCCTGGGTTACCGGGCAACTGAGAGACGTGAATAGTCGTGTTGCCAGTGTTCATATCAATAGTATACGAGCTTTCCAACTCGAGCATCTTCTGACCAAAGCCCATAGCGTGAGTGTTGAAACCGCCTCGGATGAGGACAACTTTGGTGTTCTTCGCTGTATCCTCGTCGGTGCCAGACATGGTAAGGTTGAAAGAGTCGCCACCATAATACAAGTTGGTAGGCATACCGCTATAAGTAGGACGCTTTTCGTTGTAATACCAAGGGTACCACTTCTCAGAATCAGTACGACTTCGCCACTGATCGTTGGTGAAGTCGGCGTTGGGGTTGGAACCGGCGATGAGGACGGAGGAGTCGGGAAGGAGGATGGCGGTGGAGTGATACATTCGTTCGTTGGCAGAGGCAGAAAGACCAGTTCGGTTCCATCGCGAGCCTTTGGGAGCAGAGTAATTGTACAGGGCGGGCATGTAGAGAGGGTCCTGACCGTAAGATTCTATGACGAAGAGAATTAGCTCGAGTAATGAGGAAGAGAACGGATGACTTACGGCCAACACTGTACTGCTCGTTGCCATAACCAGCAGTTCCCATAGCAACACCATTACCCATCCAGAAGGTTCCATCAGGCAAGATGACAAACTGTCCCATACTCCTACCCTCAAACATATAATCATCATCTTCGTACTGAGGGTTGTTGGTGTCGGGGCTGATCCTGACACATGTACCGTCAGCGGGGACAGCAGTGACGTTGTAACCGGCGCTACCATCATCACCCCATTGAGTAGTGTTCGAGCCACCACAGAAGAGAAGAGTAACGGTGTAGTTGTTGGCAGGTGTAAGAGGGAGCATGACAGTGGCGGCGGAAGCAGGATATACTCGAGTGGCATAAGGCATGTCGGGCAAGTCGGTAGTTACCTTGGTAGTGTAATCGTAGAGGATGGTCTTGCGATACGCCTGCATGAACAGTTTACCTGAAGGCAACAACCAAACAAGGGGGTAGAGATTGACAGGAAGAGTGTCAGTAAGGAACTGCAGGTTGACGGGGTCCCCGTCACGAGGAGGGAAAAATTCGTAGGTGGGGTTATCTTGAGCGGCAGTGTTGACATAACCACCATTCTTGTCACCACCGATGACGATCAAACTTCCGTCCTCGAGAGTCTCGACCGTAGGGTACCAACGCTTTCCAGTCATTTGAAGCCAGCCGCCCGTGCCCTGGCTCTTGTCATAAGAGGTTTCGCCTTGGATGTACTCGCATGTTTCGTCGGTACAAGGGTTGATCATTCGGATGGCGCTTCCTCCATCGGTATCGCTGTAAGCAGCAGCATCGGTAGAGGCGACACCACCTGTTGTGACGGCTGTGCCAAAAAAAAGCGTCAGCTATTTTACGGAACGGTGAGAACACAGCACACTTACGTTGGTTACCACCGAAGATGACCCAAGTACCATTACCAAGAACATTACCACCAGCACAGAAAGTATTTGAGTACACATCGAGAGTTCGGTCTGAGGTGCAAGCTGTTAGCAACATATACACATGCATGAACGGTTCGCTACTCACATTCGTTCGTCTCAATGTCATACTCGGTGGCCCATGCGGGATGGGTGCCGTACGCGCCGTTAATGGTGATAGGGTTGTTTTCTGCCTTGTCAATGACATAGACCTTCTTGTCATTACCCAAGAACATCTGACAGCTGTCATGAGCATCTTCTCTGGCATCAGGTTTGATAACAGACTCACTTGCTGTGCACTGACACCAGTGTCGCCAACGCTTTCAAAACTCAGCGGTGTCGGAGCGTTTGATGAACCTCGCTTGTTGGCAGTATATCCGGGTGTCGCTCCATCTTGTGGTGAGGGAGAGGCGACAACGAGTGATAAGAATGGGAGGAGTGTAAGAAGGGTTACCATGTTTAGTGAAGCCATGGCAGACTAATAGTTCTGCTGTCGCGATTATAATACAAGAGTCGAGAAACGATGCTGGTCTTGATAAAAAACGATAATATCAAGGTGGCGGCGGGTGAGTTATGCAGGCGGAATGAAAGGATGGGGGCCTGTATAACGACTTTGAGGGGGCAAGGCGCGGATAACGAGGGCAAAAGTCAAAGGAGGCCAAGGCGGAAGAGGAAGAGGGAAGATTGTAGATCGGGACGTCGACGGTGATGGAAGAGATGGAAACAAGAGCAATAATCCGTCAGCTTGGATCCTCTGCGCTACTCTTGGCCCGGCATTCCAATGTCCAGCATCCCGTAACAACGGAACATGGCCCCAGTGGAGAAGGACCGGCAGCAAAAAATGACGACGTGAGGCACAATGCTATGCTGTCCGTAGCTAGCGTTGTCTGCACACACCATTTTGCCTTGCGTCCCGCGCGAGCTGCGGTGGACTGGGATGGATTGAAGGGAGTTACTCACGGAAATTAGACGAGTAGGGAGGTATGCTGGGGAGAAGGGGAGAATAGGGGGACGATGGGCGTTAAGTATGGTGATGTGAAAGTGAATTCGAGAGAAGCCAAGTTAAAGGAGCGTAGGAGGATACGACGTCCGATGCAGGCAGCCAGAAATAACGTTCAACGGTCCCCTACACCGACAAGAAAAAAGCAAATGCGATGCGAAGCTGCCGACACGTCCCCGCAGTCCCTGAACTGGCACGTGAGTTCGTCCTGACGCTGCTGCCCAACATTGGCAAATTTCCCAACCACTCGGCCCACGTCACAGCCCGTCCCAGTTCCGCAAAAAGAAGGTGGAGGAGGCCGGTTTGGGTAATTCAGCCCAACAAGGACCAAAACCGGAAACTAAGTGACGTAAACGACTTATTAGCGGCTTTCTATGCCGGGAGCCCAAATCCCGATTCCCCTGAACTTTGTGATTCCAGTCCTGAAAACTGCGATCTGTCTCAGATGTCGGACACTGCCGAAGAGCGAAAACTTCCTCCCGCCAAATAAATAGGTCGCAAATCGCAGAGTATCGCCCAACCGTATAAGCTTTGTACCCGCTTGAAATGTTTATTTATATCTGTGGACGGGCGTACATACGCATGTGGATGGCTGCACGGTACAGCAGGCGTATTTGATGCAAAACTTGTTCGCTCGTTTCTCCCCCTTGGGACTTGACATTCCTTCGGTTTCTTCCTCGCTCGTTCAAGATCATCCGACCGTTATCATCCTACTACTACCTCTCACATGCCCATTTTACGTCACTGGTTCTTCTCCCCCTTTGGTCATCATCTTCTCTCGGCTTTTAGCTCCTATCGACATCAACCCACTTTATCATCTAGTAATCTAGTACCGGCTATAGTGCAGGAAAAAGAGGAGTATGATCTGAAGCAGGAAGATAATCTTAACCGGCAGCAATCGAACATGTAACGTATTATCAACTCGAGCCGGGCGGAAAAGACATAAGAGGCTTTACCTTTTTGTCAACAACTTGATGTACGTAGTCATACATCCTAGTCATACATCCTAATACATGATCCTATCCTATTCAACAGCGGATAAGGCATAGAATGATACATTAGACTTCAAGTGGCTTGTACAGGTTATTGTGCATCGTGCGGTTGATATTTCATCAAAAAAGAGAGGTTGTGAGAAGATACACCACAGGTAGCGAATACAGACCGTGGACACTCATTAGCCGAGATCGGAGAGCTTTTTCAATAGTCTAACCCGACGCGAGTTATAAATAAGCGACTGACGGCTCTACATTGCCTATGTCTCATCCGTACTCATGATTCTCGCTCGTAAACAGGTACATTGTAGAATAATGCAGAATCATGGTTGAATCAATTGCTTGGCCTGCCGGGTTTTCCAACAAAAGGGAGGTTTCAAACTTCCGATTGTTGTTATTTATACCAACAAGTGTTCGCAGAATAGTGTGGTGGTTGAGTTACGAGTCGTTGGGATCCGGATAGCTAAATGATCAAACGTATAAATAGCGTAGACCAGCTCCTTGCTGCTTTATCATGAACAAAGACGTCATATCCCAACTTCCCGTTCCGGGAGCCTTGTTTTTTACGTTTGCTTGAAAGGCCCGACGGCTTGGACGTCGCACTTCCACTTCTGCTTTGTGCACATTTCGTCCGGGCAGAGGTCCATTCTTTCCTGTTCCTCGTACTGATAGACTAAACGTTTACGCCAAATCTTAGGCCTAATGGCTGCTGAACCAAGTTGCTCTTTCTTAGTGAACACGAGAGATGCAATGCTAATGCAAAAGTTGGGAGTAATTGACGATGAATGGGATCCTGGTAAAGGCGGCGGGTTTCTCCCGGTGGAAATCTGGTAAAATATAGAGGGATTTTGGCGCGGGCCTACGGCCAGGGAAGCCGGCGGCGGCAGCCGCAAGATTTCCGAGCGCGACCCGCGCGCCGTACCCCCAGTCAAATCATAAAATCTAATCATAAAATCTCCGGTAAATAATTGTAAATATAACAAAAGTAGTGCGTCGTGCAGCGAGGCCGGTGCGTTGAAGTAAGAGGCAAGTTGGGATCCTCGAAGTAGAAGAGATAAGAGATCATAGGAGGGAGTTACGTAATATAGGAAGGCAAGATTGTTTTTTCAGATAAGAAGGTCCAGCTGGACCTCCTCCGATAGAAGAACTGGACTTCCAGCTGGACCTCCAACTGGACCTCGAAGGATATAAATAGATTTCTGGAGAAGTATAGAGTGGGGAAGACGGGCTAAAAAAGAGAGTACAGCAAGGAAAAGGAAGGAAGGTAGCGTAACGAGCAAGAAGGTAGTCTGACATCATATTGCCTCACGAAAGTCGGCAGCTGGCTGGTCAGCAGAATCATGGTAAATCATAGCAAAGCTTCCTTGTTGGTTATTGTCACAATAACTCCGAGGAGACTTGATAAGAAATGCCATGGAATTGGAATGCTCGTCGCCGGATATCATAAGGGATAAACCGTCGCCTGTAGCATAACAATGGGCAGGAAAGGCTTACGTGGATGTTAGGAATGGGCGATCGATAAACTGAAGTACAACAGTTATGAACTTGCCAATCCAACAATGATCATAGAAAACTTCCACGAAACGTAATATTAGGTTGTTTAACAAGGTCATAAACGACATTTACATGGCAGCTGCTTGTCTGTCGTCCTCGGCGAAACTGCCTCCCCAAGATGTGAACACATAAAGATTAACCTTACTGAGAGATGACTGCGATTATACAGGATACTGAGCTAGTACAGGAGATCGCGGTGAAGCAGAGCCTTGATTGACTTCGCCATCCACAGGCAAGACGACCCAATACACATCACCCTTCTCAACCGCTTCTCGACATCTATCCAACACTTCCCTGTTCTTTTTAGGATTTTTGAGGTCGCGTAGGCCGATTTGACAGCCTTCACAAATAACCAATTCCAGGTGGAACATTTCCCGGAGGTGTTTAGGATCGAAAATGGCAATTTTGCTATCTGGCGTCGAGGTCAGCTTCCGCAGTTCTCTGGATTTTCGTCGTGCCGCATCTATTCGAAATCGATCTATCAGATATTCATCGCACGGATTTTTGAAAGTGATCCTCGACCAGACTCCCTGAAAACCTTTAACGACGCGCTCTTCCACCTCGCTTCAGCGTGCTTTCTGTTACCTGGTTGTACTTCATCGTGGGTGCTGAAGCAGCACCACTGTCCTCGTAGAGGCTGGAAAGTACCTTAGGCTACAATAGTTTCGTTGTCCTCGGTCGTTTGTATTCCATTGCTCTAGAAGCTCTGAAGTGGTTCGGTAGACTGGAGAGTTCGAATAGACTAAGCTGTTTGGGCTATGCATTTTATCTACTCTAAAGGCTACGCCTTTTATATCTTTCTCAGCTCTACGAGCTGACTCAGCTTTCCCACACTTTCCTGTCTCCTCCACTCGTACCTCTCTCTTCCCTAACGCCTTCTTGCGCAGTCCTCCTTCTCTTCCTCTCGTCTCCTTCCTCTCCTCGGTCCTCCGAAACTACTTATCCACTGCTTATTGTTCTCTTCCTCTCCATCTTCCTTATTGTTCTCCTCGTTTCCTTACAGGTGCTCATATCTTTGCTGGCTTAAAGCGATCAATTTCCTAGACTTGCTATGGCCTCGAAGCGACTTACTTTTTGCCCGCTTAAAAAAATTTCCGCAGCAGTATTGCTTCGTATTACCTCCCCAACCCGCTGAAACTCCTCCTCTTGACGCCTACACAGCTCATCATCCACCTCCAGATCCTCCTGTAGTTCGTCACTTCGGAACTGCCACTGCCCCAGCCTTCCGCACTCTTCACCAGCATCATCCAAGAAGCCTTCTTCACCATCCTCGTCTCCTGACTGCTGCCTTACGTGGTTGACACCAATCTCTAAGCGTCAACCGACGTTGAGGTAGACTAGGTCCTGCCGGGTATGGTGCAAAGGAAGATGAGGAAGACGGTATGGCAACAGTCGGGATGTCACCACTTAGTTCCTTCCCTTTACCTGTTACTTGCACAGCAGTAAGAAGTTTATAATCGACAGGTTCTTCTTCTCTATCCTCATGTACTTGAACGTTTGAGGAAGGCGGGTGAGGAGTCAGGTGTGAAAGGGGTGATATCGAGGGTGTATGGATATTCGGCGTAATTTGAACTGGAATGTTGCGCAATGGAAGACATTGTGGAACTGGTATTCCCTCAGCACCTTCGTACAAACAGTCTCAGAGAGCAGTGTACAAGACAGTGATGAGGAAAGACCAGAAAGCTACAAAGGAGAAAAATAAAGTAGGGTATAGAACCTGAACGAAAAAGACCACGTAGTCATCTTTTAAACGAGTAGCTAGACGCCACAAAGTCTTCATAGCGGGCTCGTACAGTGTCAAAAGAAGGACTCGGGTTAATGACAATTTCATTGTCGTTTCCGCTTGTTCCGATCGAGGTGTTTCCGTTCAATTCGGTGGTATTATCTTCGGAGACGCCAGTTCTTACAGGGGCGGGTGGTCCATCATCCTTCTTGATCTCGGCTCATTGGAGCATCATAAGGAAAGGTGTGGCCGATTGGTTGAAGAATGACATCCGAGTTCGCTCGCGAAGAGCAGCGGCGTAGAACCGGGTTTCAAGTCGTCTGCTGTACAGTATATGTAGCTCTGCAGCATGTGTCAATTAATCAAATCGTTAATCCATAAAAAAGTCACATGGAAAATTATCAAACTGACGGTGTATATTTTCCACAAGCTGATTCATTGAGCTTTTGGGTCATACCCCCGCAATGAGGTCGTAAAGCTCCCTCGTCACCGCAGTTTTGGCAAGGAAATGAGGTAAAAAGACCTGTTCCATTGGTTACGCCTTTCAATAGCTCTGGCTGGTACAGATGGGCAGAAACTCATCTTGCTCCCACGGCACACATCCCTCCCAATAAGTATCTGCAGATGGCGAATAAACCCCATGCTCTGCGAAAATATATTGAAGGCTGACGACTTTGATGTTATGATCCACCCGTAAACGCTCCGAAAAGGTTCCATCCCTTACGTTTGACCGCTGACTGGCATCCGAGAGATCTCCTCCTTTCCAATCTACAATCCAATTATTGGCGTTCTTTCTCTTCTGCGATTCATCGTCTCTTTTCTCGCGACCCTTACAAGCCTCGCGGAGCTGAAATCGAGCCACTTGGATATTGAATGATATGGATGACACGTTCCAAAATCAGAATGTGACGAAGAGATTGTCGAGTAAATGTATCGTGAAGAAGTGTAAAATGAATGAATGTCAAATAGAGGAAGAAATATAACGGTTATAATTAATTTTTAATTGCATCAACTTAAGGAATTAATTATTTATTGTTACCAAATGTTGCGGCGCCCGCCGAACCTTACCATATTTGGACCCTGAGAACCTGGTAATTCTGGTAACAACGTGCTGGGGTCCGGATGTGAGTGTAGTAGGGTGGTGCCGAGAAGGCGAGGAACCAAATGCGGTGGAGGCCGCTTCAACGTATCGCTCGATGACATGCGCACCTCTTTTGCTGATGAGGTGTCGTCGTCACTTTCGTTTGCTTGAATCCACATCTCCTCTGGCACTTTTCACATTCTCACCTTCTGCCCTTCAACTCGTGCGTTTTCTTGGGCATTCACCACCATGGCGCCAGCAACATCTCTGTCGGTGGATGACAAGACCAAAGTAAAAAAGGCTATCCCTACCTCAAGCTCGACGAACAAGATTATCACCGCTACTGTTGCCCGAATCTATCAAGCCAAGCCCGGTGCTAATTCGTGTGTATCCAGATTTGGGGGAACGTGATGGATGAGAAGAATGCAGCTGATAATTGGGACTCTTCTGGATGTAGATGGTCGTACTCTGGTGTCGAAGGAGCACTTGTATTTTGTGTAGACAAGGCGAAAGGCGGTTTATGGTTTCGAGTTGTAACCCTGTCTGTAAGTGATTGCAGTCGCCAGCTTCTAACTGAATACTCTTCGGCTTACGAGTATACCCCTGTATAGTCTGGAAGAGGTGTTATCTGGGAGCATGAATTACCCATCGAAATAGAATACAATCAGGAGAAACCATTTTTCCACACCTGGCAGGGCGATGTAAGCTTATAAAGTTCCATCTCTGAACCTCAAGCCATAATACAGTTTATAATGACGAGGCATGGCTGTAGGAAATGCAATTTGCATTTGTTTTTGCTTCAGAGCATGAAGCGCACGATTTTTACAAAAAGGTCGCCAATAGGTCGAAATATGCTAGTAAGTTTTGCGAGAAATCGTCGGCGTGCTTCACTGTATTTGCTGTGTGCTGATAGGTCATCATTCTTTAGTGAAGGCGAAAGAGAAGAAGGAGAAGAAAGAAGAAAAGTCTGCACCGACTAAAAAGCGAAAGGGGAAGATTGACAAATCTATGATATCTGGGCCGGTACGTTTCTTTCCCTTGTCCCGTTCACTTCTTTCATGTTCTCCACCGGCTTTGTCTCGCTGATAAGAGCACCCTTCTGCTTCCAGTCTGTCGACTCATTTAGACACGTCGCTCATATGGGATTCGACTCTGAGAAAGGCTTCTCCTCCACTGGCGTTGACCCAAGCTGGCAAAAATTGCTTGAACAACTCACTCAAAAGGGCTTTTCAGAGAAGGATATCAAGAAGAATGAAAAGTTTATCAAGGACTTTGTTGATCAGTCAGGAGGGATCGAGAAAGCCACCGCCCCGCCACCCGCGGAAGCACCAAAGAAACCTTCACGACCCCCTGCACCACCGACGTCCAGACGGAAACCAGCGCCTCCTCCACCTGCATCTCGCTCCGCCCGTCCAAGCTCTGTGGCCCAACCGTCCGCTCCATCCGTGCCGCCTCCCCCCCCTCCACCTCCACCGCCTGGCCGTCCAGCAGCCCCTCCATCAGCTCCTTCTGCGCCTCCTCCCCCTCCACCACCTCCACCACCAGTCCGTTCAGACGGTACTGGCGTCGCACCTCCACCCCCTCCTCCACCTCCTCCCGCTCGTCCCCCTGGGGGTGCGCCACCACCTCCACCACCCCCTCCCACCTCTGCTCCCAGCGCCCCTCCACTCCCCACGGCCAGTGGCGGCCGTTCAGCCCTCCTCGCGTCTATCCAAGGTAGAGGTGTTCATTCCCTCAAAAAGGTCGACCCTTCTGAACAGAAAGTCTCCGCCCTTGCTGGTGGAGATACAGCTGGTACTGGTACTGGTACTGGTGCAGCTGCAGTAGGAGCGGGTGCAGGGGCGGTGGCAGGTGGAGGTGCGGCGGCGGCTGTGGCGGCTACGACCGAGGATACCCCTGATTTGGCTTCAAGTTTGGCGGCGGCACTGTCGAAGAGGAAGGCGGATATTGGAAGTGATGAGGAGGATGAAGACAGCGATGATGAGTGGGATTAGAGAGTGCGTCAAATGTAGCAAATGTCTGAGAGTGTATCGAAAAGGCTAGCGAGCTCAGAGAGAATGAGGAACAGGGATAGATACAGAATGGCTGATTAGGTGTAGTTTTTGTTTAATGCTAATTGTACATCTGCACCATCATGCGTTGGATTGTATCAGGGAGGGGTCTACGATAACTTCGGTCGGTTACAGCTTCATTTGGATCGAGGGGTTGAGTGCACTGGCAAGAACACACGCAAGTCAGAGCTCGAACCCCAAGCTTTTCCTTCCCCATTCCATTCGCTAGAAATTCAGTTCCCGATGATGGCAACCCGCTTAACGTCAAGAGAAAGGCAAAGGAAGATACCCATCCCCAAATGTATTCATAAATCGTATAGAAGAAGGTACCAAATGACTAGAATAACTAGAATACCATATAGTAACCTTCAAAAAGAGGCGTCCAAAAGAAAGAAAAAGGACACAAGTGGAAAAAAGACGAGAGACGACAAGAGCCCATTCCGGAAAGCATAAAATAAACAACCTTGATTACACAAAGTATCCTATCTCGATTAAGTAGGAAAATCGGAGAAACAGAATGAGAGAAGAGTGGAAGAGGAGGAATAATGGGACCGAGGGGTAGTAAAGGGTATAACCCGCGAAAAGGTGAGATGAAAAAGAGGAACTAAGGAAAATAGAATAAAGATAAAAAAGTCTACGTTGAATAAATTGGTGTCTTCTATAATCAGCCCCTTTTCTTAAACTTCTTGAACTTCTTGGCTGCTTTCCCCCCTTCTCTATCTTGTTCTCATTTCGTCTCCTCTTCCCGCCGTATCCTCTCCGATTCAGCTCTTATGCAGACTTTGCGCCATCTCCAACTCGCCTTGCACCACCACCCCTTCCAACCATGGGTGGTTCAACAAATCTGACGCTTTCGCTCGTTGGCCCGGAAGGTAAGCAAGCATTGGCATGAGGAAGGAAGATAAGAGTTCAGCGTCCTCGTGTTCCATGAGGTATTTTTCTTTGAGGACGGAGGTTAGGGGCCAAAAACGGAGTCGGTTAATATGCCGGAGTTCACCTACAGAAGTAAAAGTAGAAAGAAGGTGGAGTTAGTGATTGGAATGTGATAAAGTGAAGAGAGTGGGGGAAGGCTTACCCCGACGGTTGAAAATTTCATGGCTGTATTTTCCGGATAAAGCTAGTGATCGCGGCATCTCACCCAATAATTCCATGATTTGTGCAATGTGGTCGTCGTCTTTGTCGTATTTGACGCCAGGTTGAGGATCAAACAGGTAATCACCTGTCAAAAGCTCAAAGAACTGAATTCCACAACCCCCAATATCAGTAAGATTAAATAGTCCCAGAAATTAGGAATGAGACTTGGACACTTACCAAGCATGCCGCACTCCACATGTCAACGGACTCATCCCATCTTGTCCCAAGGATAATCTCCGGACACCGATACTGTCTTGTCTGAATATCATTCGTGAAATGATGATCCACCCAACAAGCATTCCCCAAATCCGCTATCTTGACCGTTATCCTCTCCAAACTAACCGGGTCATAAGGAAACGGGGGCGGGAGGGTGGTCGGGTCCCCAGCTTCGGGTGCACGTTCGTCAGAGAGGCGGGTGACGTGATCAGGTGTGGTAGCGGGTGTGGAAACTTCAGTTTCGTCGGTTGCGGTGTTGATTGTATGGTTGGTTGAGACGCTAGCAGAGCCAGATGGGACGGAGGGATTGAGCGGCGGGGAAGCGGGAGGGTGATGCAGTTGTTGGGAGAGCAAAGACGGTCCTTTCGGAGGGGCAGGCGCCGGGGTGGCGGTTTTTTCCCATTTTAACGAGCTTCCTTCTCCGAGCTTGACGTTTTCTAAATCAGTGCCGATCGCCTCGGTTGTCGCGCTCTTTTTTGGTTGCGTAGGGGGATAAGAAGGTCCACCGACACCGCTAGGTTGATTTCCGGCTTTAGCGGCACTCGCCCCTGATATCTTGCTCATACCGAACCCGTACTTGTCTAGCATGGGACTACTTGAGTAGCTTGAGCTAGGACTAGGCAGTGGTTGAGATCCAACGATGAAGATGCCATCTTTTCGAGGTGTTTGGTTACCTAATCGGCCTTGGGAAGGAGGAACACCGACGAGTTTGGTTGGGACGGCAGCGGGGCAGCTTGCAAGTTCGGCTTGCACGACAGACTCGACGTCGTCGATACAGATCAGGACATTTTCAGGTTTCAGATCAGTATGGATGATACGGCATTCGCGATGGAGATAGTCGAGACCGAGCAAGACTTGTTTAGCGATTTGTTTGACGATATGTTGAGGAACGCCTCGGTGTTGATACCGCTTGATTAAGCCCAAGAGGTTTTCACCAAGGACTTCAAAGACCATGCAGACGTGAGAACCGTTAGGTCCTGTATGGCGGAAACTATCGAGAAGGTCGAGGACGTGATGCCGTCCGGCGTGGCCAGGTGCAGAACTGACGACCCGTTGAAGAAGCTGAATTTCGTCTAAAGCTGTTTCGGTGTAGTGTCCGTCAGATTTGACTACTTTGAGAGCAACATGACGGTTTGCGCTGATGACGATGTTAGTTTGGGTGGACTTGGTGCATAGCGAGGCGACTCGTGGTACGACGACTCACACGTTATCTCTAGCCAGCCAAACAGTCGAAAAATGACCCCATCCCAATTTCCGCACAATTCTATACCGTCCATTGTTAAATTCGTCACCAATGTTAACCGGATGATAACCTCCTGGTCTATAATCTTCGAGATCCTCCTCGTCGTCTGTAAGAACGGATGTGGCTTGAGAAGCTTGGGAAGCGCTGAGAGAGTTAGTGGCGGAAGAAGCGTGTTGGACGGAGGAGGGTACAGCCAGAGGAGGAGGTGTGGGACGCTACAGAAATATTGATTGTCAGTGATTCGTACTTGGAAAACAATGGCAGGTTGGGTGAAAGAGGGAACCAGTGAGGATGGGAACATCCGGCATATCGTGTGAGCTCCAACAAACATCCCATTCCGGTCATATGGATTGATCTCACGCGAGACACCCTGAACATCTGCCAAGTGGACTGAACCTACCATGTTCGACGGACCGCAGGCAGAGGCGGCCGATTGTGCCATGTTCGAAGATGAAAGAATGTTGACGAGTAATGTGTTGAGTCCCGGTATGTGTTGTTGAGTTAAGGTTAATATTCACCGATGATGGGCGGACAGCGCGGATCAATAATCGATTTATTACAATCGTTTCCCAGTTAGGGCGCGCTCGGCGGCGAAAGGCGGGATGAATAAGAGTATGGATCGATGTGAAGAGTACAGAAGAAGGATGTCGTGTCGGGTGTTGTCAACAAATGGGCGGAAGGGTAATGGAATGGAGCTCTGCGCCGCGAGGTGCGTTGCTGCAAAGTGGCGGGGTGCGACGTGCGGATGGGTGCGTGACACCGTCTATTGCCGGGGCGTGGGAGCGGTCGTAGCTGTGTCTGCTGGCCGGCGGTGGTGAGAGGAGCAATGGTGGGGCTGAGAGGGATGCTGATGGCGAAGAAGAGGCGGATTCCAGACGGTGGAATCAGGACAGTCTAGTAACCAGTTACAGGGGAGAGGGAAGAGGGCAAGAAGCGAGAGCGACAAGATAACGCTACGGGATGTCTAAGGGTCAAGGGTAATCCAGGGGTGAGCCACACCACTAATCACTAATCGCCTTTCTAATCCCACTTTCTAATTGGTCCGCCACCGGCATTACAATCCCACTCCAATCTATTACAGTTTATCAATAGAAATATGGCGGGGATTCAAAAACAAATAAGAACAAGGCCCAGAGCCTAAATCCGTAGCCGCAAGCGCTGTCAGAATATATCGACGCCTGCTTGTCATCATCGTACCATACATTCGTCTCAGTCTATCCCCGATGGGTTTTGCGGATTTCACATGCGATAAGGACCTTCCCGCCATGCTCTTCTTTATGGTCTATCATTGCATGCTGACTGGCTGAGACAACACATCACATCCAGCCAACCACAGCGTCGGATTTTATGCGTTTTTGGTGAGTCGGTCAACGGTGGACGCAATTAGATCTGCCCATCAGGATTGGTTTTTGTTATTCAACAGGGCAAGGGCAGGACCCGTGGAAACTGGAGGTCGGGCTTCGCGGCGGGCCCTTTCGGCACTCCGACACCTGAGCGCTTCGTCGGCGCACGTCCGAAAGATCCGATGCCATAATCCACGTGGAGGTGGAGGTCGTCGGTGGAGGTTCAACCAATCAGTGCTGGGCATTCTTCAGCGCTTTTCCCATACGCAGCATGATATGTTTCTCTTTTCTTCAGTTCTTTATTCCTCTGTTTTGACTTCTCCAGTACTTTGATTTGTTCTTCACGTCCCTTTTACCTGTTGTTTAACCTGCTCAAAGCGGTTAGTAATTGCATTGTGATATCATCATATTTCCCATTCTTCGTCTATCGCCTCTGCCTCACGCATCACGCGTGATGCACGACCTCTTAATCAACCTTGGCCTTGCTGTACCTGTTACTGTTAGAGACAGGAACTTGCAACTTATAAAAACACCGTTATGCTTACCCACACCAACACCTATCAGAATTATAGCAAGGAAAATAACACCGAACAGGTTCCCGCCGGAGGCGCCCTACTAGGAACGCTCGTATCACATGACTCTTCACCAAGATTGCTGATTCATGATCACTGAAGAAAGACAAATGCAATGCAATTCAAAAACGAGTTCTTCAGTAAGACGTTGTTGAGGGGTAAAATCCTCATTGCCTGTTAAACATGAGCAGTTTCGCCTTGCATTATTTGCTTTGCGCTGAATATCCCCTCCTCAGCCTCTTCGTCACAGCCTGAAAATGGTCATGGTCGGGCAAGGGGCCGCATTTCCTTGTTAGGTCAAAATATCGGTAGATCTACTGCAGAAAAGATCGACATCGAATAAATGAGCGAAAATGCATGATAGGTGTTGTTTTGTTTGGGTTGTGGAACTTTGCACCTGAACATATCATTATCGTGCTGATTTACGGTTATTATTTAATTATGAGCGATTTAAATGGAGATGAGAGACTTTGGATCTACAATTTCAAGCTCTAATAAACCCGAGCAACGGAGAGCCTCATGGGAAAGCCTTTGTATAAATATTCTATCAAACAGTATTTACGTACAATTCGGCAAACCCAAAGTCGCTATGGACTTATTTGATTGAGGCTCACCCATGTTCGTCTAGTCAAATATGTTCATCTTGTTGGTCTTTCTTCGCACATATTTACCAACGCCCTTGGTCCAATGTCACCACATCTTTCCTCCCCCATTCTCACGTTCGTTCCTTCTTTCCTCTTGAACGCCAAAATAGAACAACACAAAGTCTTGCGGAAAATTATATCGACACCGCACTCGCGGCTGCGTTCGTGCTCAATTAATACTCGTGCTTGCCAGCCATCTCTCGAGATCCTACCGAAAAGGAAATACATATCAGCTCGCCATTCCTATACATAGAGATAAAGAAGAACCATCCTGAGGAGAACCATCCAAAAAAGAACCAGATAATTACTTACACTTCGAGGCAGCCCACTCTTTGGCGGCCTTACTCCACTCTCCATCCCAGGTGTCAAATCCACCCCACCCCTTCCACCTCGAGCATAACGTTTCATAAGGGGGAATTTATCTCTTGTACCCACTGCATCCGTTTTTATAGAGGTGACACTGGAATTAGCTCTAGAGAAACCGCCATCTTTGTTAAAGTGCTTAGGCGGTGAACGAGCAGAGTGTGAGGGAAGGTTTCGGCAAGGTTGAAGAGCAGTGAGAGTGCGACGGCTCGCGGCGCTGGATGGTCTATTTTTGGTGTTGTTATTGGGTTGGAATGATGAAGCCACGTTTGCTTGAGGAGAGATGGATGCGGTAACAGTAGTTTCTTTGGAAAACGAGAAAGTGAAGGGTACAGTAGAGGTCGGAAGACTGTTTGAGACGAAAGTCGGAGTTGAAATTGAATTTGCGGACGGAGGGGCTGGCACAGGACGACTAGGTAATTGCCGAACTATTGTATTCGACAAAGCGCTTTCCTTTGCGTTTCCATCATGCTTCTGATCTCCTCCAATCTTGATCTTTTCACCAGGTAAAGGCGACTTGCTAGGTGGTGTAGGCGGCGCCGGCGAGTCTTGCTTTCCTAAGGTGAACGGGTGTCGAGGTCTGATTGGCGTCTTCGGCTCTTTCTCCTTCTCTTTTTCTTTTCCCCGAACTTCCACACCCTTGATTGCCTTGAAGCTCCCTGTCCTCTTCATATTGTTTGGCTCTACATTAGGATCAACACGCAAAAGGGACGCTACCCCCTCTTTACTTCTAAGCCTCTCTTCAAGCCCAAGCCCATCTGTGAGCCCACCTCCAAACCCGACACCAGATCCAGGGATGATAGCCCGACTCCAGCCAAGTTGGTCAAGAGATGCAGAGAGGATATACGAGGTGACGGGCGAGTAAGGAGTAGGAGGGGATGAGGACGTTGTTGATGTGGATAGGATGGGTGTTGCTGGCATAAGAGCTGCAGAAGTGGTATGAGTAACGCGGATTGGTGTGGTTGGCATAGATGGTTTCGCAGGCTCGGTGAGAGTAAGAGCACTAGGCGGAGAGGCGGGAGAACCAGTGACCTCGGCTGAAAGCAGTTGGGATGCCGTATTCTTCTTGCCCTCCTCTTCCTCGCTGTCATTAACAAGCTTCTTTTCCCCTGTTTGCCAAAGTTAGTGTGAGGTGTAGGGAGTGGGGAGAGAGGGTTCAAAAAAAAGAAGGGAAGGCAGGCGACTTACGGATGTCATCGTCATCTTTTTTCTCGTCTTCATTTTCATCCCCATCTACGACTTTTGGCTTCACCATTTCTTTCTGCTCTGCCATCTCATTCTTCAGCTCCTGATCTTCAATAACCTTCCTCCCGGCTCCATCGAGCGCTAGCAATGTAGATGCCGCAACCGACACTTGTCTGCCCCTCTCCCTCTCCTTAGCGTCTAATTCCTGTCCGTTGGTTGATGGCATGGAAAAGATCGAAACAGAGCGGGATACGGAGATTTGCACGTCGTGCCCTGAATCATTTATATTTTCAAACTCGTTTTCACCTCCTTCACCGTTCCCGAGACAGTTATCATCGTCATTCCCAGTATCCTGAGCCTGTGCTGGCAAGTCGGCCGCAGAAGGCGAGGGAGAAGGGGAAGGAGGAGAGGAAGGGGCGAAAGGAGTGTAGTGACCTAGTGTTTCAAAGCTTTTTCGACCAAGTTTGGACTTGGCGATGATAAGATTAGCCGTGGAGTTGCTGTCAGTGTTGGCATGGAGGGCGAGATTGGTGGAGTTGGCGGGAGTGGTGAATGGGAATGGTTTGGAAGTGCCAGAATGGGCATTGGGACTGGATATGGAGACCGAGTCGCGGAGAGGTGCCCAGGTAGGTGTATGAATAATGGAAGACGTTTGTGTTTGTGGTTTCAATTGTTGAGTTACAGACTTAAAAGGTAAAGAACGGTGATCCGGACTCGGTGTCCAGTTGGGGTACGATACAGGGAGCGTGGGTACCATCCTCCCACCAAGGCTCGACAAAGGAACCGGAGCGGGTGTCGTCGACCTCCTGGGCGGGACGGGTCCTCTTCGCCAGTTATATGGACTTTTGCCTCGTTCTCGTTCACGATCGTAATGCTGTTGATGTTGATGGCCGGAAAAATTATCGGACAAAGCTCTATATTTCAAAGCACAAGGGCTTCCCTCACCTCCACCCCTTGCGCCGTTCCCCCCCACACCATCAGCGCCGACGCGGGTGGAAAGGGCAGCAACCTTTGCACGCCATTCGCGCTCAGCCCGTCGAGCAGATTTGACAGATCCAGATCGAGCGGATTTAGTGCCACCTCGTTTCCCCGAGGAGTACGAGTGGGTCGAAGAATGTGAATCGGGGGAGAAGCCAGGAGAAGTGGGTGATGATGAAGAAGGGCAAAGATGAAGAGGAGTAATGGAAGAAGAGATGGGATATGGAATAGTTTGACGGATATGGTTGGACATACTTGTTGAAGCAGGCGGTGGAGATCTGGAAGGGGTAGCATGAGGAGCAGTGGCCAAAGATCTTTTGTATCCAATCATAGTCGTACTTTCTGTACCTTTTCCCTTCCCCATCCCAAGCCTAAATCCTTTGCTCCATGTACTGCCCTCCAATGGTCCAACGCCTTGTCCGTCATGATCCTGATTGTTTTGACGGATATGGATGCCTACTTCTGTCTCCGCTTCGATCACCATGGCTTCGAAAGCTTTTAACTCTTGCTTGACATTGATTCTCTCGACCCTCTCAACCCGTTCGTCTTTTTCTGCTCTTTCTACCTTGTTTGGCTTGTCTACCCTGCATACCTTCATAGCATTCTCTCCAGAAGAGGAAGGCACAAAAGTGATACCGGCGGTGATAGCTGTGGGAGTACTAACTGTATCCGCTCGACGATGTTGGCGTGAACGTGAACGCTGTGATTGCGAGAAAGACCGGATAAGGCTCATGGATTTATTTGTGCTCGTTGCAGAAATGGCTTGAAGGGGGGTGTTATGGAAGTTGGATGTGATGACAGGTGCGGAATGGGGAGAGCAATAAAATTCTGGCAAAGGGGGTTGAGTATGAGGTCCTTGATGATATGCACAAGTAGAAGTTGGGGCAATCATTGCAGGTTTCGAAGTGTTATCGCTAGCTCTCCCTCCCCCACCTTCCTCACCGCTATTCTCGCTACCATGATTTTGACCCTCAGTCTCAAGCTCGATTCGACCGTTAACTTGACCCATATTGCGGTTGACTGACGATGGAAGTTCAAATGGAAATTGTGGTGGGGAAATTGGCGGTGAAGAAGAGGTAGATGGACACCCAAGATGAGCTGGGTGCTGGCGTTGATGTTGTGGAGATGGAGACGGTGGGCGAGATGATTTGTGAGAGAAGATTGAATGGAAAGGGGATCGCATGGCGGGCGATGGAGAGATGACTTTCGGAAGTTGATCAACAGTAAACAGCGGTGTTATCGCCTTCCTGCCGGCTTTGTCAACTTTGTTTCGATGAATGATTGGTCCTCGACAGTCAATTGTAACAGGGTCAAGAGGCTGGAAAACTACTTACAACGGGACCTTCTTCGGTTGAGATAGTAGACATACAAACAACGAAAGAAACTGGGGAAAACAGGAAAAAGCAGCAGACAACAAAGATGCACAGGATTGGATAAAGAAGACCGGGTTTGAAAGGCAGCGTAACAGTATGGTGTGGCTGTACGATGTGAGTTTCAGGTTCACAGTTGTGTGATGTGTTCATGTGTGTATATCGACAATGAGAGGTGTCTGAAAAGATGATAGAATAATATGATGACAAGATGGACAATCTTGGAGAAATTCTTCGCCTACGAGACGCAGTGAGATGATATCAAGCGAAAGTAAAGGCGAAAAATAGATTCTACGCACTTTGTCGGCAAAAGAAAGTGCCAGGGAAAGATGTAAGAGTCACCCAAATAAGACATGATGCACACCCCGTGTCTGTGCCTTGTGCATCATTCCATTACATTTTTCTTCCGAGAGGAAGTCCGGTGATCCTTCTGCAAAACGCGGAAAGGGGTTTTTGAAGGGTGGATCTTTATGTTTCGGGCTCGATGTTTCGTTGAGAGAAGAAGAGTCGGATTTATCCAGTGGACTGGCAACTTGGCCGGGAGGTGGGTGGTGGCCTAGAGGGATGTGAAGGGGATTGGGAAAGTGGAGAAGCTGTGGGAGCTGGTGGATGTGTGAATAAGGTGCTAGCGAAGCGCAAGTCACGTCAGCTCTATTCAATGAGCCCTTCCTAAAAAGGCAGGAAAAGCACCCTTCCTTCCAACCCTGCTTCATACACACAGATTCTTTCGTCATCCCTGTCCGTGCACCTGCGTTGAGTGCCTTTAATTTCTCACACGCCCCTTTCACCCACCTCGGCTTTCTCTCTTGTCTCAGGACTTTAATCTGTGTGTTTGATTCCAGTTTCGATCAAGGTGTTTGACACTAAAACGACATGCTGTCAGGAATTTGAAAGCTTAGGGTTGGGGCGTTGACAGCTCACTCTCCACAATGAAACCTTAACCATCGGGAAAGTATTTGCGAAGTGCGAAGAGACATGAGATAGAGAATAATTGGCCTCTCGCGATGGAAGAACTTTGGACGATCTTCCTCCGAATGGGCGTGAGTTATAATGTCACTTTCCAACTCTCACAAGTCCTCATCCCGGTTTTCCCATCTTTGTCCTTTCGGAACCACCCACCACGTCTTTTTGGAGCATGGGTCGAAGCCCAATGCCCAGCAGTGGCTGTAGGCCGGAGGTTTCATGTTCCGATGGTGTTCCCATTATATTTCGAATGTTTCCCCACATCAACTCCCACCTCTTTACAAAATCGAGGCTATCGTAAATCTCTTCTTCCCTTTTAGCTTCATTTTCTGCGCTTTGGGCGTGTCGGTGTCCTCAGGTTGTTTCGTTTTCAACCATCGTCAAAAAACCATCCGTGGTAAGAAGGTGATTAAAGAGCTGAGTTGCAACGTAAACATGGAGACAGGAGTCAATGTGGCGGGATGATCTGGCACAGTATGGATGAAGGAGATTGTGAGTACCAGACTGGCTTCTTCATCGTTCTTTCCATCTTGCCGACGACGAGGAAGCCGGGCCGAAGGTGTGCTGGAGAGCGGAGATTTACATATCTCCGCTCCTTATCATAAGCTGCCCGCCGGCAAACGAATCGCCTGTGGTCTCGTACCAACTCGGTTTCATTATATTCGTTGGTGTTTATCTGATCGTCGTGGTTTGTCCAGAGTTGGGCACGAATAGCGAGACTTGTAGGCTGGTAGGCTCGCATTTTTTCAAAGTACGTATCACAGCTCATCATGCTAAAAGTCTAATCGATCAAAGCTAATGTGGTCTCTCCTAAAGTTAAGCAGGTTTCGCTACGTAGCTTTCGCTATAGAGTCTTCCCAGGAGCAGACATGGCAGCAATTAGATGGTAGTCATTATGGAGAGATTTCTTCATCCTTTTTCCCTAGGCAATGATCCACCGCTCGATATCGCTGTAGATGATCGTCATCCTTTCTTATATCCACCCCTTATTGCTAGACAAAGGACTGGTAAAAACCCACCAAAACGTACTGATTACATTGCGCACCTGATGATATTTTAGTCTCCAAGCTAGCTGGCTATCCTTGGTTGGGCTTAAATTGCTCTGAATACCAATCGCATCAAGTGCCATCTCGCCTAGCTCCACTGGACCGAAAACAAAACGATGCCAGGTGACATAAATAGCCCATCCCCTCCCTCTACTCCTCTCTCTCCCACTGCCTATAAAATCGCTCTTAACCGCATCTCCCCAGGCGAGCGCCTGATCTATTACCTCTACCTTCCTTTCCTATTCCTCACTCTCTTCCTTCTTGCTGTCCTCGCTACTCTTCCATACCTCTTCTTCAAACGCGCCAGACCACGACTCTTACCCGATTCGAGACCCGACCCCAAACACCCCCAGAGCAAATACGAGTGGTATGGCCCGGAGAAGGACTATCCGCCTGGGTTGGCGTTGGCGCCGTTGGGACAGGGACCAGGGACGAAGTGGAGGATATGGGAGATGTACGGGTATTTTAGAGAGTTTTGGCATATGACGACAAGGCAGGGATTGCAAGTTGGGGGAGTGGGAAGTGGGGTAGTGATGTTAATTTTTCAGGTGGAGATGATGTGGCATGATTATTCTGCAGGTAATGTGAGTTCAGCACTTTTTTTCTTATGTCCTTTCCTTCTCCTATATACAATGGGAAGCTGATGTGAGCGATGGTCTTGGCAGATTACCGGCTATCAAGACTCTTCGAGCGGTGGAGAAGGAGATTCAAGCAATGAACTTAGAGAAGATAGTACGTGTGCGTATGCGACGGGGACGGGGATAGCCAATTGGGGTAGCAGACTTGAACCCTTGGGTGCGTTCACCTCTTTTTTCTATTCATGTCTATCGTTTTTTTTTTTTTTTTGAAAATGAGCTGAATGAATGGGATAGCTTGGTATGGATGTTATCATGGATTCATCTGTCAGTCCTCTCTTCACTCTCCTTTTTCTTAGAGTACAGACTTCTGAAGTTGCAGATGATAGGTATAATCTGCATCTGCCTCATCGGTGATGAACTCCTGAACGTCCGGTTTGGGTGTTTTGCGCCGCAGTGGTATAGAGGTGGGATTGGATATACGATAATGTTGTGAGCAACCCCTTCACTTGTCCACATGGTGTTTCACGACGGAATGACTGATGGGATCTAGTTTGGCAGCTGCTACACTTTCGACAAGTCCGAACTGGGGAGTTACTTCGTAAGCACTACCTCTCTTCCTCGTACTTGTTTCTTCCCATCATTGATCGCCTGCTGCTGTCATGTATAGACTGATCCAGCTCCGCTACGTCATCATCACTGTAATGTTCCTCTTTGGGACATACAACCTCTTTCGCACATTTGCCTGCGCCCTTGGCATGGCGACCTCTGGTTTTCGCCACACCGATTATCGTGTAGGCCGTAAACCACTTCGTCCATGGACAGAATCCGAATGGATCGATCCCTATTACCGCCAAAACTTCATCCCCCACAAATATGATAGGTACTTTATCACCGAGCGGTGGCAGTTTGCAGTAGGGGATTGGAGCTTTCCATTGGAGAGGAGACCGAGAGAGGATGTGGAGCGGCAGATGGACGAGTTGGATGGATTGAATCCGTTCATGATGGATGGGAGGATACAGAAGGTTTGGCAGAGAAGTCCGGAGGAGATTAGGAGGATGCATGGGAAGATTGGACGGACGTGGGTATCTTTTTGAGCGCTCTACCTTGTTATCCACGTTTTTCCTGTGACAAGCTAACTTTATTTTCCTTTCTCTGTACACTTAGTGTCATCCACGGAGGTCCCAAGAAGATGCCACCCCACATGACAAACGATCTCAAACAACGTGAGCGGATCCACATCGGTATCATCGACCCCCGCAACCCTCCAACAGAAGAAGAGGAAGAGGAGATGGTCAAAGCGTTAAATGAGGATAAGGGGTACTTTGGAATTGCGAATTGGAAGCCGAGAACAAAGAGTTTTGGGTGGTGGTGGTTTGATATGAGGAGAGTATGGGCAATTGTTTGCGGGCTTGCATTGATGGGAGTGAGGATTGGGTTATGTGTTTTGTGAGATTATCCCATCCCCTCCTTCATTTCTCTTTCTTGGAGTGTCCAATTGTTCGAGGATTAAGCGAATAGATCGCTGACGACTTGCCTTATCATTGGTTAGTGATCTCGACTATTCGAACCTAGCGTCGTACAGAAACCAATACGACCAGGCCAAAATAGCTTGGCAAGCGACCGATAACGGCGGGCCGGATGCTTCGAAATGCCAATACTACCAAGGAAGTAGTGTGCCGATCTTTGTCATTACCGGTGAGGACTCGTATTCTGGTGGTAAGTCCTCACGTATCATGCGAAGTAGTAGTGGCATATAGAGTGCTGACGGGTTCCTCTTTGGCCGTTGTGCTGTTTTAGTTACCGCCAAGTAAGTCTCTTGAACCTTCCGAGCCTTCTTCATTTTTAGCTAACACAAATCCGTTACCCTCCACTTCCTTATATTCGCCGCCTGTTACAGTATGATTTGGCTAGGCGTTTGGCACACCTTCCTGATCGGCATGTGCGCCGCCGTCATTTTCGTATCGATGTCGAATAATATGTGGTGGGGAATGCACTGGCCGTTCCCTCCAATGACGCTTATTGGACCAAGGATGAGTTCAATGAGTATCGGGACTACGCTTGGGTTGTGGGTTTTCCCCCTCTTCTTCTTTTTTTTTTCGGAGATGTGTTTAAGGGGCGTCTAACTGGGGAAGTCTGGGCTGATGTGAGTTTAGCGTGGCTTTTGCGACGTTGCAGCAAGGTTTCTTCTTCAGTAACGAGTATGTCACCTTTCCCCCTGGCTTCTGAGGATATCGAGAAGATGTGGATATGAGCTGACAAGAGAACATCGTTAACTAAATTCAGCTCGGTAATCCTTGTCACTCGGATAATTTGCTATGCTTCTGTCATAGGATTCATTCTGTTTTTGTACCCCGTTAGTAAAGAATCATGTTTCTACTTCACCTTCCACCCTTACCTTCTAACCTTCGTAACCAAAAAAAAAACTGACAATCATTATTTCCGACGTAACTGTACTAGAATGAGCCCCTAAGGACGAGCTACACCCGTGATCCATTTTGGCCGTGGCTTTCTCGCGTTGCTTTCAGGTTCATGGATAGAAAGAAGTGGCATTACTCGATGAAAGATTTCGATGATGCTCAAGGATAACAGTTGAAAACTGCGACAATCAGAGAGGAGAGAGAGATAGGGTCTTCGGACAAGGTGTAGAAAGTAGCGAAAAAGGCCTTGTGGGAATTGAATTGGTGAATGGGGAATTAGAATTAGGATTTGAGGTGGAAGATAGAGCTAGATGCGGGGTGTGATCATTATTAAGATGCATAAGATCGTCAATCAGCCGTATAGTAATGTAGTCTACATCGCGCTGTTTCATCCCGGGATAGTCAGCATCAGTCACCAACATGAGGGATAAAAGAGTTAAGAGTTAGAAACGTACTTCTGCCCAGGCAATCCAGGTAAATCCCTCAGCACAAACACTACCATCTCACTCCTCATTTCCGCTAAGGCGAGTTTGTTTCTCGTATCATCCAGCTCTGCAAGGTCCTCTTGATCTTTCAACTGTAACAGTCCTCTTCCCCCTTCTTGACCATGACCAAGACCTAAAACTCTCTGTTCCCTCGCAAGCACAACCTTCTTCTTATCCATTTCCGCCCGACGCCTTTGCAAGATATTTCCCATCGTCTTGTAAACACTCGAAAGAAGTACGGAATAACATCGGGATAGGTCGACGGCCCAGAGGTGATATTCGGCAGAAGAGGAGGAAGGCATGTTTGCACGGGATTTGGCGGCTGTTTTCGGAACTTCTTGGGTTTCGACGAGAGAGAGTTTTTGAAGTTCGGCGAGAATGTAACGCGCGTCCTTGAGGGGGAGCATCGCGCAGTCTCGGATCTAACATGGTATATGGCTTTAGTATTTATGCGGGTAACAAGAGAAGTAGAGGATGGGACGCACGGTAGTTTCAAATGCTTTGCTTGAACGAGTTACTACTGCCAAAACCCGTGCCGCTTTATCTCCCAACTTTTCCCTAACCAAATCACTCAACATCGCTTCTCTCATCTTCACACAAATCGCTTCAAATTCGACTTTATACCCTGGGTTCGTCGATCCCTCTCTCTGTAAAAAAACTCCGGCACCCGTACCCGTGAGCTGATCTTCTCCTGCAAGGATTGAGAGGTATGTGCGGACTAGGTCGGGGATTGATGATTTGGAGGAAAGGCCGAGACCGGCAAGGAGGATAGGTGCGGAAGAAGGTGGGATAAGTGAGATGATAGAATTGATACCGACCGGGTCATGGGTACGATCGTCTTTGAGGAGAGAGGTATCACGTAATGAAGCATCGAGAACAGCGCGCATGACGATACCTGCGCCTTTGTTCCATCGATCTTCTGCAGCTTTGACGATAAGGTCGTTCCTCATCAATACACCGTAGCGATCATAGTTCACCCTGAGATGTACATCTTGCTTAAGCACGTAGTCAGATTCTTCGATTGCTTTTCCACCCTTGCGTCTCTTGGTGTTTTTGTCGACTTTAGGCTTGGTGATGAGTACTCGGGTGATGGCGCGGAGTGATTCATTCGCGGTACGGACGTCGTGTGCGGCTTCTAGGCGGCAGTTGGTGATGTCATTGGCAGAGAGGAGAGCCGAGCCTTGGGCTTGGGCGAGGCGGCGTTTGTTAGCGGCGAAGCGGCGGGCAATTTGGTCGGATTCGAGGATTTGGAGTTCGGGAGCGGTGGTCTGTAAGAAGTGGTTTTGCAGGAGGGCGATGATAGATCCGGTGATTGCTTCGGCTCCTACACATGAATTAGCACATTAATCTCTATGGAGGAATTTGGACGCACGTATGGCATCAGCGTCACCGCCAAGGCCGGAGATGATGTCTGGAACTCGAAGTTTACCAAAGATCATGAGCTGTTTTACAACTTGCATGGCCTGAGGTGAGTTAGTAGCGACCTTCAGTATAAAGTTCGATTATTATCTCACCAAGAAATCCACTCTCTCATGCGTTATCGCCAACATTCTGCCCCATCGCAACCTTAATAGACACTCCTCCACTATGAACTCATACTGTTCATCTTCTCCCGTCTCTTTTGCTGAGGCTCCATTTGACTGGACGAGATTGTGTTGCATTAGGATGAGGAGGGCTGATAAGGCGACAGGAGGTGTGAGACCAGAAAGTCTGGCGATTGTTGGGGCTGGAAGACGACCCCTATTGAGTAAAGTGGAGGCGACTCTCTATGGGAACGGTGAATGTATGTTTTGGAATGACGGCTGTACTTACAGAGACAATATCCCCAAACGCATGAGCTACAATCTGCTCACACAGCCTAACAGCTTCTTTTCCTCTATCTTGCATGGCTTTTATTGCTGTGGATATAGGTGTTTTTGTTGTAATTTTCGTGGAAAGAGAATATGGGAAACAGTCACGTGATACGTTTGATAATTAATTCCGTTCGTGCCTCTTTTGTTTTGTTTTCGTTCTTGTCATTGGCATATTTGGCATATTTATTGATCTGTCCTGTACTTCCTTATTTCTGTACTTCTATATTATTCGGTGGGAGACACCGTAGGGAACATGCCAGCAATAACATCGGACTCAAAAATACCAGTGAGCAGCCACAGTCTCTTGTTGACGCCGCTCACCCCGCCAGGTCCTCACGATCCGTCATTTTACAGATGAATTAGACTCCCTGGCTTATGCCCTCGAACCCGAAGAAAGAGAGGATACATGGGAAAAGTTTGAAAAAGCTATCATTAGATTTATAGCAGTCACCAAGGGGGGAGGATATCAATTTACAGAGAGTTATGTCGAAGGCGTTGGAAGAGGAGGCGTTGGATCAAAAATCGTTAGATGTGTAAGCATTCACCTTTGTATCACTTCACAGCTGAAACTCTAATGATTCTTTCTAGATGCTTTCCGACAGAGGCAGGCTGTCGGGAGTAGCAATTGAACTTCTTCAAACATTTGCTCCTCAATTAGGGCTGCACTTCAAGCCACTCGTCAATCTCTACCTCGAACCCCTTGTCGTGCTCTTGGGACGTCCTAATAAAGTTTTCCTTAAACGGGCCGAAAAATGTTTAGCAGTCATTATCTCCAACTGCCAAATCCCTGCTATCCTTACTTCTCTCCGCCGAGGACTAGACGACAATGCAGCGAGCTGTAGAAAAGGGTGTTCAATGGGCGTCGAAAGAGCCCTTAAAGAGTGGCCGATTGAGTTATGGACAGAAAAATGGCTGGTGATACTGGAAGAGAGCTTGAAGAAAATGGCGACGAATAAGGATCCGGATGTGAGAAAGGCCGGAAAGAATGTGTGGGCATTGTTCATGGATGCATGGCCGGAAAGGGTGGACGAGTGAGTCTTCAATCCCATCCATAAAAACGAGTCCGTCAACGCGTCTGACGCGTCTTCAGATTTTCAGCACCTCTTACTCCTACCATAAAGCGCTATCTCGACATATCCGGTGCTGGAGGACCTTCCAAACCCAAATCAACACGTCCAGCACCTGCTCGCAAAGCTCTCCCGCCTCTTACTTCATCTACCACCTCATATTGCAACAAACCTCTACACAGCAGTCGACCTCGTGCGGCGCACATCTCTTCTTCCGCTGCGGTCACGGAAGCGGGTCTCTCTGGGAGACGATCGCCTCATAAAGAACCCACCTTCAACCATGAACCATCTTGCGCTTCTAAAGCGTATCACGAATATTCTCAACGCGAACGGTCTCGCGCATTAGAGACGGCCTCGCTTGCATTTAGTCACGCCGATGCACCATCCGGGGTTTTTCCCCATGACAATCTTCCCTCGTCATCAAATCCATCTTCATTCTTCTCTCCTCCTGTTCGGCTTGAACATCATACCCAACAAGCAAAACCAAAACCTCTCTCCAAACCTGTCAGACCAGTTATGCCCACATCATTTTCCGTTCCTGCACTTCACACCAACCCTTATTCCCATGTGAGCTCGGGCAAAAGCGGGAGAACAGAGGAACCTGTTAGACCGAGGAGATTGGGACAAGCTCAAAGGATCAAGGTGACACACCCCATGGATGGAGAAGAGGGAGACCAAGAACGTGAGCAGCGCGAGTATGGACGTGAACTGGGCAGAGAGGGCCCCTTGAGAGGTGCTGTAAGACCCGGCACGGCTGGAATGGGCGGACTGGGAAAGAAAGCCGGGTTAGGCCGTGCCGAAAGGAGGGTCGTAACAGCTCCTCTTCCTACGGCTACCGGTGCAGTGACAAATGGCACGTTGGAAGGAGGGGCAGTGAGATTGAGGAAAAGGGAACATGATATTGCCGCTACCGGTCAAGAGCAAGCGGATTACGGTTCTACAACGCGCGTACACCTGCCATCACAACAAGAAACAGTACTAGAAATAGAACCTGGTTTACATCATCATCAACCCGAACCTCAACAGCAACAGCAAGGGCTGTTCTCTCCTGTTGCGGTACACATCCTAAAAAAAAATGCCGACTCCCCGCTATTACCTGTGCTTATGGGTTCACGTTCGAGATCATATTCGACTTCCTCCACCCCGTCGCTAGAAAACCAGTTTGCACCGACGACCTCTACTCCATCCATCGCCCATCCTAGTATTCCTGCATCGGAATTGGTATCCCCCCTGAAACAAAAGAACGTCTCAGAAGCGGAAGCACAAGACGAAGAGAAAAAGGACCAAGAGGAAGAGATGGAGCCAGTGAAGGTCTCCTTGAATGAAGTTTATCCCCTCAGCCCGCCTTCAACGAAGCCGTCTAGCGAACAAAAGGAGGAACTAGAGCTGGCTAAACGGTTAGAGTTGCCTGCGAGTCCGAAAAGAGGAGATGGAGATGATGGACAGAAGAAAAGACGTGAGGATAAGGACAGCCCAGAAAGGAAAGGAAAAGGGCGACAACAAGCCGTGGTTCCGATATCCACACTCACTACCGCTTCAATTCCCGCCCCAGCTTTGACTACAACCTCGGCGCCTGTCCCTCCCCCATCTTCTACCTCCGCCACTACCGTCCCACCTTCTCGCAAACCTCCCGTTCCCACTGCCGCCTCTTCCCGTCCCCTGAAACCCCGTTCACGCGTGATCAGCGGCTCTTCAGTATCTACCAAACCCACGAATAAAACCTTTACCAAGCCGATAGTGCGCAAAGCATTTCGACCTACATCTTCTACGTCTTCCACTTCTGCGACTGCGACCGGCGCAGCTTCCGCAGGTGGAAGTGGAAAAAATCATTTGACGGCGGCCACAATAGCGAGTCGTGCGAAGGCTGCTGCTGCGACTTCTAGTAAACCGGTAGTCGTAACGTCAAGCACGAGTGCCAATGCCAGTAGCGCTGGTGTGGGAGGTGCAGCTGCTCCTTCGACAGGAGAAAAATGTAAGGATACAGAGGAACGGGGGTAGGAGGAAGAGAAGGTGGAGAACGAGAGGAAGAAAGGGAAGTAGTTTTGGGGCGCCGAGAGGAGAGAGAGGGAGGGAAGAAGGAGAGAGGAAGAGCATTAGGAGGACCGTGCGAGGAGGCGTTAGCGAGGAGAGAAGTCCGAGCAGAGGGTACAGGGTGTTGTAAGGTGTCTATGAATGCATAAAGAAAAAAGAAAGGGACTATAATAGAATCTGATAGAATATGTAAAGATAGCCATGCAACAGGCACACCACAAATGGTCTCTCTCCGAATCTCCATGTCTCAGGCTCCCATTTATTTGCTCGTCCAACGCAGGGAAGGTATGCGGAAGATGAGTCAGCTCGTAGAGCTGGGAGAGATACAAAAGGCGTATTCCTTCGAGTAGATAAAATACCTAGCCCAAAGCAGCTTAGTCTTCTCAAACTCTCGAGCTCAGCAATCCCCGACTGAATCTAGTACAATCGATACGTAGTCTTCCCATGTACAAAGAGCAATCACGCATTTCCAGTCTGTTTCGAGATTGCAGCAACGCGTCTATAGTGTGATATTCTTTAGCTATGGAATCGCTGCAGACCAAACATCTTGCACAATTACGTCTGTACCTTTACTCCGGTCCAGGCCCGGCGTACCAAGAGTTGGCAGTCGTCATTAACACCGGCGGCGTCACGCCTTCAATCGGCACATCCGCCAATTTCTTTACCCAATCTCCATCATGCTCGTACAGGTAGCTTGTACTGCCAGTTAACAAAGTGGGCTTTGGTGCACTCTCGTTCTTGGCCGCGCCTGTGAGCTTATCGATCGCTTTCCAGACGTGCTCCATATCGACAGGAGGGGAAAGCATGTCGTCGATTTCAGAGGAGACGGTACGGTAGATGAGGATGGCGAGAGCAATAGCAGCAACCTTCTTGCTCACTGTTTCACCTGGTCAACGGCAATTCGTTCCCTCTTTGGACACCCTCTTTGGACCCCCGAAGGCTTACCGAATGAGACCATAATGATTACGCTGAGAACTTGTATATCCCTGATTCTCCTCTTCCACAACCTTTCTTGAGCTTCTCGAGCCATACTGGCTTGTACACGCTTCATCAGTACGTCTTCATTAGGGTTAGGAGGTACGGGTAGCTTTGGTCGGTTAAAGTGACCCTAAGATGCCAGGTGAAATGGCATCAGCATAGGTACAATCAAAGATGAAGCAAGCGAAACGAAAACGAGCAGACGTACGACGTGAGGAGCGTTTCCACCTTCCCACCAGAGTTCTTCTCTGACAGCAGCTTCTGGTCTTGTTTTACCCAAAGGGAAGGGGAAGATACGAGGAGCAGCTTGACGAGTGGTGAGGAACGCCGAAGGGTGGGCCTTCATATTCGCCTACTAAGACGAACATCACCAGTCATTAGCGTCGGTACTCTTTCTGTGGTGTACGCAGGGAACGAGGAGCGGAGAGGGGGGAATCTAAATGGAAGACTGACCCAGAGATCTTGCCGAGGTTTCTTCGCAGCTTTGTTCGCCTTTGCAGAACTAGATTCATCCTGTTTCGGGAATTTGGCAAGAGCTTGCTGATAGCCATAGTAAATCACTGACGCCCTCGTAACATAACAACTTTTCGTGTGAAAGTCAGCTAGGGTAAGAATTTAGGCGTGAAGAGGCATAGTAATAATGCAATGTACGTTACGGCGAACATTGTGAGAGTACTGAAAATGCGGTAGAATGGGATAAGCTGGATCGGCAAAGGTGAAGCAGCCATCACTAACAGAATCAGTCTATCAGTTGAAACTCTCATATTTCAAAGCGCGAATGGCAAAATACCGAGACTTATGGCAGACATGACGGAGATGCATTGTGCGACCTCATTAAATTGCAGACTTTGCTCGTTTCATGGATTAGTTATAACGCTAAAGCGTAGACGCACCACGCCAAACTGTACTTACGCAGGATGCGGTTGTGGCTTGGCCAGCTCCTCTTTAAGTTTCTTCACCTTTTCCTCATACTTGGAGGCGCTTGATAAGCCCCTCTCTCTTGCCACTGCCAGATCTTTCTCTGCCTTTTGGAGCTGCTCTGCGAGACTTGACATCGTGATTGGACGTTTGCAATTACTCGCCTACAGCGCCATCATTTTCATGTAGTGGATGAGTAAGATATAGATAAGTGATACAGAGTCAGGTGGAAGTCTGTTAAAGTATGTCTCAGCAATGATCCTGGGAAGTTCGAAAAGGAAAGTATGTATGAAAGGAGGCTCACAGGTCACATCCGTTTTATCCCTCGACCCGTCGTCCGTTAACCCTCCTTTTGAAGACCATAATTATGAGGTTATACAGACCATAGTAATTCGATGGAAAGCGCTATTATCGTGCCTATTTCATGGTCACTTTATTGTTAAGGAGATGAAGTGACACAGAATTTTGAGTCTTTCGAACGACAGCTAACGAAAGCGGCTCGTTTGCCGTTGTTGTTTAATAGGCAGCGCAAGCCCGTCGGTCTTTAACATTACATAATACAGCTAATGCCGTAGGGTTTGAACTTTTACTATAAAATAAGCACTTGGCCCCTGTCTTAACGGAATACTCGATAATAATATTGAAGGGTATTCGTCAAGGGTTGAAACATCATAGGGAGTACGAGAAGATCGGGAGCAAAAGGATTAGGAGCATGACCTTCAGGGAGAGAGGGTAAGTTCAGCCAAAAGATTTGAATGTACGAAGTGGAACAACTGCACAGCCCAAAAGATACAAATCCATTTCAGATCGGACGGTTCAAAAGCGTCCTTTCTCCTCTACCCAGTGTCCCAAGACTCTGTCCTATGCATAGCCATAAACGGAGTCCCTTTCTACCATGAACCTCCATAACCCTGCTGAGATCCGTACCCTCCGTATCCACCTGCCATGGCCATCTGATCTTGACCTATCCCCGCAGGTATATTCGGTTCTACCAAACCCCCTCCCATGCCCACGCCCATCCCATCCCCAACAACTCCATCTGCGGCCGCTCCATCTTCCCCCTCTTCCTCTTCGCCACCAATCTCTTTCTGTACGCCCAACACGACATTTGCGAGGCCCTCTATCAGAAGGTCGAGACCTTGTTCGACAACGGAACGGACGGGGATGGAACCGACAGATTCGGCGGAGAAGTAGAATGTGGACGGGACCGCATTGTAGTCGAATGGTTCTGCGGGATTTGGAGGGGTTTCAAACGCGGCATTTGAAGAGAGAGGCCATTCCGCACGTTCTAGCGACATATATTAGGATATAAAAAGACCAGGAACACCGAGCAGGGGAAGATGGAAAACATACCATCAGTCTCGAACCAATGCGTTGTATGACGAAGTTTGTTATAGGGGTCATACTCAAAGGCTACAGTTGATAAGGGAGACCATTTGGCATGGTGCTTCGCGATACCCTATAGTGGCAGTCCATTAGTATTACAGCGCAGGAAGACACGATGTAGCGGCAAAATCACCTTATAAGCCTTGCATAAAACATCAATCTCCTGCCCCTTGCCCATCTTTGCGATCAATATCGGAGGTACAGTGGGATTTCCCTTTCCAATAGGCTGGCCCATTTCAGGATCACGATTGTTGATGATGATGCGATCTTCTTCTGAAAGTTCAGGTGGAGGTCCATAAGGATTGGGGGGCGGGGGCTAGATGAAGAAGTCAGAAGGATCAGCGGGGAGTAAGAAATATGGGTAACGCCGCACGATAGTGAAAGAAAAGGAAGAGAAACGTACCCCACCAGGACTCGGGACCACTTCCAACATATCACTTGTCACCCTCATGAACTGCTCTCCATCATTCCCACTGAAAGTCACCTTTAATCTCAAAGTTACCATACAGTAATAACATCCTTCGTCACAGTCACAGTCTCGAGTGTAGCGAAGTCCCTTCGAGACGTTACGGGAGATAAGGGGAATGAGACCTAAACGGTGGGCAATCATTTCGTCTGCTAAAGGCGTTGTATTTTGCATAAAGAGGACTTGATCGATGGCTATTTGCGACGTATTCGACAACGACAGGAACGCAAGAGCGTTATGTCAGCAAAGTATACAGATGCGCAAGCAAAAAAAATTATGAAAACGAACCGATAGTAGGCACATCGGCCATCATAACTCTTCTCAGACTGTTCGCATAGGCGAGCTCCACGCCAGAAAGGTGGAAAGTGGCGTCCGTCTCATTGAGGTTACGAAGGAGAAGACGTGGTTGATTCGTAGGGCCTTGCGGGATCTCGATATTAGTCGATTGGTGTTGTTGGGGGTCGTAGTATCCGTTCATGGTATAGCGCGTTGGAAAAGGGCTGTTGGATGCCGGTAAATGAAAAGATGGGCTCGCACAAGAGAGTAAACAACGCGAAAATAGAGGATTCGAACGAAGAGACCGATGAACGAAGAACAATCCGCGAACTGAGCCTGAAATGCATATAGAGCAATGGGTGATTATGTAATACAATCGGCAACCTAGTTGCATATCAGGTTCATTTCGTCCGATTCTGTCTCCTTCCTGTCGTTTTGAGGCCGGGCATAAATGCTATACATTTTGATATCATGGATGCATCCTCAACATGGTACACATCAGTCTATTCCTTCAATGATTCTTCAGGCTTCTTGAACACATATCGCATCCCATAAGCGTCCTCACCATCAGCGTCTACAGCGCATAATATCAGCTCCAAGGCTCTTCTTTTCGACATCATTCATAGGGAAAAGAAAGTAAGGACATACAGTAACTCTTTTCCATCCCATGAACTTCGAATCCAAGGGTATCCCTGTAAAGAGAAATAGCCGCTCTGTTGGATTTTCGAACATGTAATGTGATGTGGTGTGCATCGTAATGGGCTACCATGGCTTCCTCTGCAGGATACAGACTGTCAGCAAGGACTTTGGACAGTTCTAGTGGGGAGGCTCTGTAGAGGCCGGGGGACGTACGAGACTGTTTCATGAGTTTGTTGGCGAGACCCAACCGTCTGTATGGCCGAAGGACGGAAATGGAGGTGACGTGACCACTAGGAGCGTCGCTGGGTTCTTCTTCCCTGCAGAAGGTATAAAAGACAAAAGAGTCAGAGGAATACACTACTGCTAAGAGGGTCCCGAAATTGCAGATGGATATGAAGAGGAGAGACTTACATCTTGGCAAGAATGTACCCTACAATCCTCCCTTTTGGGTCAACTGCCACATACGACAGCTCCGGCCATGTCAAAGCGTGGTAAAGATCTATTTGGAGGATCTGTCAGCTCAAGAAGCCCTTCCACGGTCCGTCTTCCTTCCCATAGTCTTCGCAACAAAGCCCCACAACATAAAATTGATCCGTATGTCGCAACGGCCGATTCTTGAAGATGGGCGTTGAGCACGGGATGGGATGACTGACAATATTTGAAAGTGTAGTTCTCTGGTAAGTTGAGAAGGTTGGCATTTTGCATACCGAGCAGGTCATCTATCTATACGGGTGTCAAGTCACAAATAACAACGGTCAAACGTCAGTCCGTTTCAATTAAGGGATAATCGAATGATGAATAAGGCGAACATGCGTACCGTTGCTTGTCGAATATCCATTTTGCTTCAAACTTTTATGTTCTTCGATTCTCTAAAAGGTTGAGTGATTAGACAGTGAATATATGTATTGTAATGCGATTAACCTAAGTTGTTCGAAGGTAGCGAAGAAGATGAATGTCGAACGAATACCTGGCAGCTCCGACTGGGGGGAGAAATATACTAGCCCATAATTTTTCCGCCCAAATGCGGTTATGCTTGGCCACAAATCAAGCTCTTACACAGATCCTTGCGAATATAAATCCGGAATTAAGGAGCCTGGCAGAGTACTGGCTTGAAATTGTGGGCCTAGAATTGCTAAGCGGAATCAAATCTATTCCTTACACTCTTTCCGAATGTCTGTTTACGATTGTACGTATAGTCACTGCAACTTGCCTCTCTCATCCGTTATCAGTTTTCTCGTGGCCCATCACCAACAATGTCAGCTCAAGACGTGCGCTCCATCCTATCCCTTCCCCCATCCACTCCACTTCCAACGCTCTCCAGCTCAAAGAAAGTCCCTGTTCCGCGCAAACCCGACGGTATCACCCGTGAACTCTACGCTCTCATTGGAGACAATGCCCCTTCTCTCGCGGATGCACAGGCGAGTCTGGCCGCGGTAAAGTACAGGGAGAAGCCAGCATTGAAAGGGAAGAAGGTTCATTGGTGTGTTGTTTTTGGAAAGGCATGGGTGTGTCGTTGCTGATATTTATGATGGTGTGAAGGGAATGGACAAAGTTTACACCGGCTGCGAGGCGTGACAACCCTGTACGGCTAGGACATTGGGCCCGCATAACCGATTCTGATCCTAATGATTCCGGTAAGCAGTCCTACTGTTGCCGCTATAAATGGTTCTGACCTCGACCAGTTGAATACTTTGGCAAATTCAACCTCCACGGGCCATCAGTCATGGAATACTCGCAGTTCGAATACGATCAACACCTTGTCGACCCTAACTGGACCCTGCAAGAAACAGAGTATCTGTTTGAGCTATTGAAGGAATACGATCTGAGATTTATCGTTGCGGCTGATCGGTATGCGTATGTTTCGCCTGAAGGAGAAAAGAGGAAGCGAAGTGTCGAGGTGAATTACTTCTGATTATAACTTATCAGACAGCGAAGTAGCTGACTGATTACAATCAATAGGATATGAAAGACCGATACTACACTATCTGCCGCCGACTCATCCGAACCCGAACCGCTTCTGACCCCGTACATCAACAACATCTCATCCAAGCCTACGCATTTGACAAAGCTCGCGAAATCAAGCGCAAACAGTACGCATCTGATCTCTTCCATCTAACTCCGGCCGAGATCGCGGAGGAAGAAGCGCTCTATGTGGAGATCACGAGGATGCAACAGAATGAGAGGCGGTTCCGAGCGGATAGGGATGAGTTGATGAGGAGCGTTATGGGGCTGGATAGTGGGCTGGTGGAAGTTGATCAATCGGCTATGGAGAATGCTATCGGTGTTGACAAGGTGTGTCCTATATTCCCTTACTGTTGAGCATTACACTGACCTGTCACAGAACAAAAAGAAGCGGAAGGCAGAGGACGAAAGTGCCGCCCCATCTCCCGCTCCTACACCCAAGAAACCAGCACCCAACGCAGGCTTTGACAACTCGCGCTGTATTTATCACCTTCCTACACCTTCCAACGCCAATTCTCTTACTTCACATCTCTCCCAAAAGCATCCTCCTCATCAGCAGGCTTTCCTCCGCGGTTCTCGCTTACCACTTCCTAAACCGACCGCCGCTGGTCGTATCACGGACTTGCTTGCCGAACTAGGTCTCTCCGCGAACAGGCTTGTCATGCCTACAAGACAAAATATGGAAGTATTCGAGGGATTGCTAAATGCAGCGGCGGCTTTAGTGGAGATGAGGAGGCAAGTGAATAGGGTAGAGCAAGAGTTGAGGGTAGTGAGGATGCAAAAAGAGGGGCTGATGCCTGTTACGACGAATCCGAGTGCGAGAGTCAAAGGTGAGGCTGGTGTGGTCACAGGAGGAAGCGAAGCGACGGTGAAGGCGGTTACGCCCGTAAAGGAATGTTAGACCGACATCCCTACTTATTTTATGATGGAATCATGCAACGCAGATCCAGAGCTTTCTAATATTGTTTTGGTCAATTCCCCTATTTGGGATGGTCATAAGAACCTAAATTCTGACAGTGAAGGAACCGTGTTTTGTGATACAAGCCATATGCCTGGACTCTTCGCCCTCGGTATGTTTGATAATGATGGTCGCAAATCCTGATCTGTCATATGGCCCTGATCTCAACGATTTGAGCCGGAAATGAGTTGCTGAAGGCGGGTAAAATTGCTACAGATGACTGGGAGGGAGCAAAGTGCCAGAGATGCTCCATAGTATTAGCGTATTGATGTTCAATAAGGTCAGTAATCCGGTTTATGGTAATGATAATGGTCAACTGTAGTACGAGATTGCATGAGGACATCACCTTTTAGATGTCGCAACATCGTAAACTAGACGATCACGCAGGTTGCCATCGTCCTCGCCCGTTACCGCCGCCACCTCTGCCTCCCCTCCCACCTCTCCCGCCGCCTCTCCCGCCGCCTCTCCCGCCTCCTCGAAGGGTATTCTCGGAAGCAATGTCCGATTCCCGGCCCCTTTTGCCTGTATGCGGCCTGTCTTGACCCCCAGCACTTTTCTGGACCTCCTTGACGATGTTCAACCCTGGCACACCCCTCAGACCCATCTTGCTAACGGTCTTGGCCAGTAGTCCTGGGGGTTGAGATCCATTACGGAGTGAGACTCTAGCATAATCGCCAGCGTGTCTTACGAGATCCGCCTGAGACCATCTGAGCGATTTGAGGTGAGAGTTGTAGTACCCGAGCCAAGCTTGGTACGCCTGAGCTTTGGATTCTGGTGAGACAAATTCGAGAGCTTTGTTGACGGCATCACGAGAGCGGGACATGATCTCGGGCGCGATGGTCGGGTATGGGTGGAGGGTGAAAGTCTGGAGGGTCTTATCCCGAAGAAAGTGAGACTCAAAATCGCCGAGCATCAGAATGCCATGACCTTCGGCTCCAGCACGAGCGGTTCGCCCAAGTCGATGTACGTCTTTTCGTCAGTTCAGGTTTCTGCTTGGTCACTTACATTGTTCTGAGCTACTCGGAAGGCCAATCTGTACCACTGCAGTCACGCCCTTCACGTCGATACCTCGTGCAGTGACGTCCGAGGAGAAAAGGACGCCTCTTTCAGCTTGACGGAACGCCTCGGTTGTTGAAGCTCGTTTCGATTGTGATAGGCGAGAGTGTATCTCCCACACTGGGTAGGGGATCGGTAAGGACGAGAAGACGTCGTGGAACAGGGCGGCAGCCCGAGCGGTAGGGAGGAAGGCAATGACTTAAAAAGTCAGCTTTGCTGCGTGTCAACCTACACACCTTTAAAATCCTTGTTCTTAGACTCCTCATTGCGCATGACTTCCATCGCAGCCGGTATGAGATCTTCCGCTGAGACCACCAAAACCTCTTGCTTAACATGCTCGTGCGCGTTGACATCCTCCTCGGTCAGCGTAGTGATGAATTTGTAATCCTTTCTGAGTGCGATTGACGCGATCTGGCCAGTCAGCTGTGTTTATCCGGTCTCACTCACTGAATGGACCTCCGTGGGCAGGGTAGCAGAAAATAAGAGGGTCTGACGGGGGACAGCGTGAGGAGCCGGCAAATAATCGAATATCTTGACCAATTCTCGACGGAAACCCGCGTCTAGCAGACGATCGGCTTCGTCGAGGACGATCATTTCTACTCATCAGCCTAAATTGGTCATGTTCCACTCACTTAGCTGGGCGAAGCGAGCCTTAATGCCTCCATTTTCCATCAAATCGAGCAATCGACCAGGAGTGGCAACAAGGATGTCCGCGCTTCAAGAGGTTAAGCATAAATTCCCGGCAGACGTACGAGGACTCACCGCTTTGACTTGAGATTCTTGATATCCCTATCCATATTGGTCCCGCCGACGACGCTTCGAGTGCCAAACTTTTTACTCAGAGCAGTTGACATTCGCTCGGCGACCTCATTGATCTGCTGAGCCAGTTCCCGGGTAGGGGATAAGATGAGAATTGACGTGAGAGCGGAGGGAGGCATGGGTGCCGATAGCAGACGTTGCACCACTGGGACCAAGAAGGCAAGGGTTTTTCCAGTCCCGGTCTTGGCTTGAGCTAGGACGTCGTCTCCGGCGAGGATGGTTGGAAGTGTGGCCGCTTGGACCTTTGAAAGGTCAACTGGGAAAAATGGTTTCGGATTGAGCACCTAGCTCACTTCGGTACACGTCTCGAAAGGAAGAGATGGGAAGATCTCTGGGCTCAATCCATTAAAGTCTCGAAAACGAGGTCTATCAATACCGGCTGGTGTACTGATCCCACTAGGCACAGGTGTTGAATCTGTTGTCTTGACGATAAGACCAGGTTGAGTGGTTGCAAGACTCCTTGTCGGGTTGGCTTGAGCGCGAGCAGCATGAAAACCTCCACGTTTGAAACGATTACCAGCTCCACGGATAGGAGGATTTGACATGATGGGTACAGCGGTGTTACTCATCGGCTTGCAGGCGTGAAAAAAAAAAGAGAAAATGAAAGAGTACTGTAGGTACAACGTCCCAGTTCGTCCCTGACCTCATTCTTCCTACCTCCACCTGCCCAGGCACGTTCTCGCTAATAATATATAAGTATCTGTTTTCAGTACCCGTAAACTCCGACATTGTCTACCATCTACGTAAATCTCAGGAGCATTGTCTTATTATTCGTCACACCATTCCGACCTCGTTCAAATAGGGCAGTTATACATGTACTTGGATGTCTGTCCAACCCATAGCAAAGCCCATAACTCCGACTCCGAAGAAGATCAACAGTGCGTCTGACCTATCCTATCTATACCTCGGTAGCAAGTAGCTCGGCATCTAGCCTTAACGGACATGATTTTCCCATTCACTAACTGGAATAGGTTGCGATGCCTGTCGCTCTAGGAAGGTCCGGTGTGAACGACTCTTTCAGACAGAGGCACCACGACCTGGACCGTCGGTAGGTCAGCCGTCTCTACCGCCATGTCGGGTATGTCTAGCTACCTACTTTATCGGAATGTTATGCATTGGCGCTGATGTGGACGAGGGCGGAAAAGCAATGCGCCGATTTGGGCATTGAATGTACTACCACCTGGCGACCTAAGAGGGTTAGTGACCCTTCATCCATTTGATCAATGTACTTGACTTAATAACTGTTGGTATATAGCGCGGACCCCCAAACGAATATTTAAAGTGAATTCCAGTCCCTGATCAAAGCAGAATTCTATATTGATCATTCATGGTTGATGATGTGCACACTAGGAAGCTCATGGCTTCCGATACAGATAGTCAATCGCATTCGGTCCCCGTCCCCGTACCGATGACCACCATACCCTCTCTCCCCGACAACGCCTCTTTATCGCCAGTATTGCATTCTCCCTTAAACCGCTACATCCCAGTTTCCCCACTTTCAGCCCGGCCGACCAGCCACCAACCCCATTCGCTGGAAGATATCATTGAAAGAAATGTGGCGATGTCCATATTTGCGCTCTTCTTCGACTATGTGGGTTTTGAGTGTTTTCTTTCTCAAATCCGAATTTTCTTTTACTCCATTCCAACGGGTGGCCTTCCTCAGGCCCTTCTTCGTCAGACTTCCTCTATGCTGGGGCGGAGACTTATAGCTTTTTGAACACAGGTACATCCCTTGACGCCCTGCCTTCATCGACCCACATTTCTAATGGAGGTACAAACTATGAGAGACGAGAAAGAGCCGGTGTTCTTGGCTTTGGTGTTGAGCGTGTTAGCCTCTGCCATGGTCCAGGTATGTCCATTTCGGCACATCCATATTATCTATTCTCTCCATTCGATCTATCATAACCTCGAATTTGCGGCCTGAAATGAACTTCTGATCTCTTGACACAGATACCCAAACCCTTGTTGCCCACTATCAACAATTGCCCGGGGAGAGAAGTGGCAGACCGCTGCTACCACGTTTCCCGGCTTGTCTCGCTGAACACCTACGAACCGCCGACAATTGAGATGGTCATCCTGAGATTCCTCGATTCGGTGTATCACATAGTATCAGGTCGACTAGGCGCTCACGGTATGTCCCTCGTTGTCTTCCCCTATATATCGGGCGTAGTGCTGAACTGGGGGTGTGATGATAGCCGCAAGTTGGGGAGAAGCATTACAGCTCGGTGTATCTTTGGGCATACATCGTGAAGCCAGTTATGCTGGGCTAGGTGAGTATTTCTTTAAGTGCTTCAGCTCAGCAACCTACCCCATGTCAGTGTTGACGCTGAGATGATAGATCCAATAAGTGCCGAAGTCCGAAGAAGGATGTTTGGTTTGTTATTCACATCTGACAAGGCTGCGTGAGTGACCTATCTTTCTGCGCATCACTCGTCACGTCTAAACTTACGACGACCATGGTGATAGAGCTTGCTTGAGAAATCGGCCAATATTCCTCCCAACGGAAGATTGCGACACGCTCATGCCGAAAGCAGTGTACGTAGCCTATTCCCACTTTCAGTCGGGCTATGCGCTAATTGATTAAGGGACGACGAGTATATCACTCGTACAGAATATCGTACTTTTCCGGTCTATGAGACTTCCACGATTGCAGGATTCAAGTGAGTCATCTTCCTTTGAGCTTTGATAGGTCAGACAAGGGCTGAAAGAATGTTAGTATCGCTACAAGGGTCTTTGGGTATGTCTGTGCCAATTTGATAATTGCTGCCTCGACAGAGCGAGACTGATCTGAGTATTAAGGATCATCGGAGAAACTCTTTTGCTACAACGTACTGTCCGGCGTCAGTCCCCTCTTGCGCCGGAGGACATACTAGCCAGACTCAGACGAGTCAAAGCCATTTCCGAGGATCTTGCAGAAGTCTTGATCGACATCCCTGCCGCTCTGAGGTTGGCAGAAACCCCAGCTCCCTTGCAGTTACGGTAAGCCGTCTTCACCTGCTTCTCCTTTCACTTCTTGACATTTCCGCTGACGAAGCTGTCATAGAACGAATATTCAGGATTGGGGTCAAGATATCTTTGCTCAATTGGATTTGTACTTTGCCCAACCTGAGTCGTCTCGATCAATCGCCAAAGAATCATTTTTGGTGCTCAAAGGGAATATATACGTCACACACGCTTTGGCAAGATTCGTGCTCATGTGAGTTGAGTGACCAACCATTTTGACCCAAAATGTTTTGAATTAACGGCATACCGCACGAATGCTGATATGCTGTAATCGGTATTATAGCGGCTGTAGGGATGAGATTATGGGGCAAACAAACTCGGTAGGCGGCGTTACTCGGACTGGTCAGTCTGCGAGGAGTAGGATTGCTGCAAAGAGCAATGCTGACTCCCTCTCTTGTATCAGCTACAGAGACGATCGTCACATATTTGTACGATACTCTGGATCGATATGAGACCGTCATTGTAGATCTGCTCAAGGCGTTACACAGGCAAGTGCCCGCGACAATAAAGCTGGGTCTCCACATTGTGCTGATGTAACCTCGCAGTATACCAGTACAAAGTGCAAGTATCATATTCTCTTCCATCTTGTCTCTTAAAGGCCGAGACAACGACTAACGTTGGATTACTGCAGCTCGCAGTCAATGGACCGTCACTAGTCAACAAGATCCGATATGTCGCCGTATCCCTCTTGGACGCTTTGGATGCCAACAACCCAGTCAGCCCAGAGGGGGCGTACTTGCTTGATTTCTTAGCCATCTTATCGGAGATTGAACAGGTGGGTCCAGCGATGCCTTGGGCATGTGGGTTGACCACTTCCATCTTTTGCGCTAATGCCTGAACAGACTCTATAATACCTTCACATATTGCTTCGAAAGTCACGCCGAGAGAAAGCTTTGATGTAAGCGTGATGACTCGCGTGGGTTATATGTACTATTATGCATATCAACTTGCTGTCTTACATGTAACGTGCAGCAAGGCTACGAAGTACGCAATCACAGGCGATAAGATAAATTCTCAAAAGAACAACTAGGTCTATAAGTCAGATGAACCTATTCTACCAACTAGATCCAGGTCGGCTCATACACCTGAGGCTCTTGGAGACCTATCCACTTGAATGACCTAGCAAGATGAACAGGTTTCAAAAGATGGATGAGAGTAGAAGACGTCCCGATCCTAATTTCATAATCGCCTTTCCTGCCGATCCAGCTCTTCTCTTGGATGCTGTAGAATGAGAATGCTTTGTGCTAACCACATCCCACAGCCGGATATCAGCCATTATCTCAGAAGATCCCTCAAGACAGCGAGGCGCAAAAGGGCTCGTCCACTCACATCAAGACTAACGGAAACAGTCTTCGATTCTCCGGGTCTTAAGTACACTTTTACGAATCCCGCTAGTTCATGTTCTGGTCTTTCGACTATCGGTGCTAGATCGTGGATGTAGACTTGAGCGACTTCTGCGCCATCGATTTCACCGGTGTTGGTGAGGGTGAAACTCGCTTTGGCGCCACAAGCCTCGGATTTAACAGATAACTCGCTTCTCACACTTTCGTCAGTTTTTCCGATCCAATCACGGTCATTCTTAGGAGGAGGGAGAGGGTAGAATAATAGGAAGCAGTGAAATAGTCAACTAACCTAAAGGTGAAAGAAGTATAGCTCAACCCATGTCCGAAGGGAAAAGCGCTCTTTGGATGATCCCCTCTGTCAAAATACCTATACCCAACCCCCAACCCTTCACAATAAACGGTATCGATTGGGTGTCCGAACCCTTCATGGCTCGGATAATCCTCCAATACCCTGGGCCAGGTGATTGGTAGCTTGCCACTTGGATTGACAACGCCAAAGACGACATCGGCGATGGCTGTGCCGCAGTTGTTGCCCCCGAAGAAGGCTTGAACGATAGCCGACGCGTCGTCAAGCCAGGGGAACTCGACTGGCATACCGGATTGGTTGACTACAATCGTCTCTGGTTTCGAGGAAAGTACGGCCCGCACGAGCTCGTCTGTCCCTGGCGGAAGCTTCATATCTTCTCGATCATAGGATTCAGACTCCCACTCTGAATTCGTACCAATACAGAGAATGGCGACTTGATCGAAAATTTGTCAGTCCTTGAATTGAGTCTAAAGATGTAAAATTGAGATGGACTCTCACCATCAGATTCAGTAGCGAGCTTGACAGCTTTCTCAATTTCTGCTCGGACATCGCGCTTCTTTCTTCCACCGATTCGAATCCCACCTCGACGGCCGGTCTATCAACACACATCAGATAGGATCAGCTTACACACTCAGCGCAGCCGGTTGAGGCTGCAGAGGATATACGTACATAGGGAGACATTGCATTTAGCTGTTTGAAGTTGGAAAATCGGACTTCGAGGTCGTACGATTTTCCAGCCTCAACGTTGAGTTCGCCTGTACGCTCTTCTGCGCCTGTATTGAACTGGATTGGGAGAAGAAACAAACAATACAATATCTCTTGTCAGTTATCGGAAGATAAAGGGCTTGTGGAACGACAATAAATACATGAACTTACGAAAAGCAAACCCTCTTTCTGATCAGTGGAGTTATCGATGATCTTCTTTCCGTCAATGAACAAATCGGCCTGTCCAGCTACACCCAGACCAAGTTCCCACTACCCTGTCAGCTTGAGCCCGCAGGTTGTGGACTTACAATCCCGCTTTCGTCGGGGGTGAAGATTGTCTTGAGCTACAGGTAATGTCAGTTTGTTATGGTCGGAAGAAAAGTTGTTGATTGGTGGAACTCACAGATACATATCCTCTGACTGGTACTTCTTTCGGTATACCATCGATGAAGTACGAGAATGCCGAATTGTTATATTTTGAGAAAATAGGTTTGACCTTGTTCTCCCATGGGCTTCAAGTTTTGCCGTGTTAGCTTATGTGGAAAAGTAGGAAAGCGAAGGGGCTACTCACTTTTGGGCGTAGAAATTGCACTGCACCCCTGGTCCGGCATCTTTACCCATCGTGGGATGATGAATGAAAGGCGTCAAAAGCGGCGTCCATCTCGAGCTATCGGAGCCGATTGTATATTCTACTTTTGCCCCTACGCTTTCGGCATATGTGGTGATTGCCTCCAAGGGAGTGATGAGGTACGTCGGAGCAAGGTTGGCACTTCCCCCACCTGAATAGGAGGCTGTTTTGGCATTGGGGCCGATGACGGCGATCTTCTTGCCGTTGGGAGAAGAGATGGGCAAGACACTTTTGTCATTTTTGAGGAGGACGACGGCAGAATCGGCTGCTTCGCGCAGTAATGCTCGGATATAGGGCGTATCGATGGTTTCTTCGTCTTTTTCAAAGTCGATACCAGACTGTTGAGCTTCTTGGACATAGTGCAGGACCTATATCAGATGAAAGATCAATAAGCCCTGTGCTAAGAGCATTAAACACGACGACTTACCCTCAAAGCACACTCGTCTATATCGGCAGGGACGAGTTTACCGCCAATGATATCCCTTTCCAAACTTGAACCCCTCATCAAAGCAGGTCCGGGCATCTCAAGGTCCAAAGAAGCCTTGACAGCTTCTGAAGAAGAGTATGTCCCACTCCAGTCGGACATGATCATACCCTGGAACTCGAAGTCGCCTCGGAGGATCTTGCGCAGTAAGAAAGGGTGTTCAGCCACGTGTAGACCATTTACTCGATTGTAACTTGTCATCTATGTGAGACATTAGCATTAGGTTCCTTCAACTAGAAGAACGCAAAAGGTCTGGTTGAAGAGGCCTGTGGCAATTCGAGAGATAGAAACCTACAAAGACGGCAGGTCGCGCCTTGCATTGAATTCTGAAGGGCTCGAGGTAGATTTCATGCATCGTCCTTTCGTCAATGACCGAGTTGTTGCTTCTTCGCAGGTATTCTTGTTCGTTTGCGAGGAAATCTGAAAACTCAGCTTTGAACATTCCTCCAAATACTCACGCTTCGGTGCTATACCAGAACAGATCAGCATTTGCGTGGTATACAAAGATCAAGAAATAGTCAGAGTTGCACACGCACTGGTCATGACCTTCTTGGACTGTACACCTTCTATCCATGCCAACGCGATATGACCACAAAGAAGAGGATCTGTGCAACGTACCATCTGGTCAGCTCTGAGCTCAGTCTTTGAAAGGTCAATGGACGACGGGGACTCACCTTCGCTGAAAGACTCGAACCCTCTTCCACCACAAGGATGTCTCTGACAATTCGTGGTGGGACCTAACAAGCAGTGCACCCCGCGGGCTCGGCATTCCTCTCCCAAGGCTTCGCCAATACGACGAGCAAGATCAATATCCATAGACGCCCCCAGGCCAGTGGATGAAGGGAAACATGATGCAGTTGCGCCATTCGTCCCTGTCGACTACAGATCAGTTGCTCTCCTATGTCTGCTTGAGCGTGGCTTGCTATCGCTTACAGGCTGTACCTCTGACTCCGTTCTGCTATCTGATTAGCTGGGCTCAGATGATCGACCCGGGTCACTCACAGGCCCGTCACTGCACTGTGCAGCATTGTTAGCTGAGTCCCATCAAATCTCTGTCAATTCATCGATCGCTCACTCGCACTCGAGGTATACCGAGCCTGGGTACAGCTACCGTATGCCACATGTCATCGCCGCTCAAGAGCGCGATCTTCTCCTCGCTTGAGAGCTCCTTGAGTACTGCCTCGGGATTGATAATAGTCATCTTCGTCATGTTGCCTATTTGCTGCTCTGCTGAGGTTATCCGCAAGAGATGGGGGGAATCGAGTGCTCAGGGTTGAAGCTGTTGGTCTTTTAATGACACTCTTTCATAGAGAGAGACACACCATGCTCCATTATCTTCAAACGGATACCTTTTTGGCGTACACAAAGACTCTCGGCCTCCTGAAAGGAGACATCAACGAACTTCGGAGAAACTTAGGCGAAAGATTATACCAGTGAAAGGCAACCGACGGGTGAAACCTCGGAGCTGCAAAGTGCTTGGCACGAGACTGATCAGCTTCGGAAGGTCACGTTACCAGAATTTTGCGTTCCTCCAAGTGAATTTGGCACAGGAGGGTAGATCCGGACCACAGGCAATGTGGACGTGGGGTCCCTGTGGAGGCTTCCGCTTACGTATTTGACTCACGTATTTGGCTCTACGGGGTTACTTTTCATCTAGCCTCGCGCCGAGGTTTCTCCTTAGCATACAAACCTTTCAGCATCGAGCCATCCGGTCATGTTACCGACGACACATAATACTGTTTGCTTTGCATCAGAACAGGTGAGAGCCAAAAAAAGGGCAACACGCAAATCCAACAGCGAGCTGCCACCGAACAAGGATATTGAGATTCCGACCGATGTGAGAGGTATAAGAAGTCCCATATCTGCCCCGTGGTGTCCCATCTCCCCACCACAGTTTGAGTTTCGAGTCTAGCGTAACAGCATGTCTACCAAGTTCTCTGATCTACCCAACAACACTGCCTCAAAATGGTGGAAGGACCCAGGTATGAGGAAGAGTGAGTTCACCCCGGCAAGAAGATCTGATTGAAGGCCCATGACTGACAACCAAGATAGGCTTTGTCCATATTATTACACTCTATACCGCCGTGTCAGCATGATCGACTTCCCTGCTATACTGCAATGAGTCGAAAGGCTGACGCAATAATGCAGCTACTCTTTAGGATATGATGGGTCCCTTCTCAACGGTCTTCAAGCGCTCACTGAGTGGAACACAGACTTCGTAAGTGGCGCATCGCTCGGAGCAGAGTCGATCGACTGACGCCCCACTCCCTACAGGACACGCCTACTGGAACTCGACTTGGTTTGATTGCTGCCAGCTACTACTTGTGAGCTAAGACTGGGCCTTGAAACGACCATTTAGGTAGAGTTGACTATTTATCGGCAGGCCCAAGATCCCTCTCACATTCGTCATTGCTTGGATGGTTGATCGATATGGCCGAAAGATCGGACTTGTAAGTTGTACCTGTCTTGCAAACACTTGTACTCGCTGCTGACTTTCGCATTTACAGTACTGTGGCGCCCTCTTTATGTTTGCTGGCGCTCTCTTGGGAGGTTTCTGTCACTCCACTGCTCAGCTTGTGGGCTCTCGTGTTCTTTTGGGTGTGGGAACTGCTTCTGCCCGTATGTGCGCCCATATCATGTCGAGCAGCTCTTCGGATTCGCTAACGTCAAACGCATCAAACAGAGGTGACTGCTGCTGCTCTGGTTCCTGAACTTGCTCATCCTCGTATACGACATTATGCTGGTGGTTTCCTCAACACGACTTACTACGTGAGTCGCGGTTCCATACCGAGCATAGGATCACGCTTCATGCTGAAATCAATCTGTATATGCACAGGTGGGTTCCATCTTCGCCGCCTGGCTCACCTTTGCGATGGTTTACTACCCCGGGACCAGCTCATGGTCTTGGCGAGTGCCCACCCTTATCCAAGGGTTTGGTCCCCTTCTTCTTGGTTTAGGAGCATACTTCATCCCCCAGTCGCCTCGGTGGCTTGTCAAGAAAGGGCGTGTTGGCGAAGCGCACCAGATTTTGGCGACTTATCAGTGAGTATTCTTCAATGTGCGATCAGATCCCAGCAATAGTCCCCTCTCAAACCTCAGCATCTGGCATCGCTCTCGCTTGGCATGCTTCGTTGACTGGATCTTCATGCTGATGATATGGGTACAGTGCCAATGGCAAGATGGATGACGAGCTTGTCCTCCTCGAGATGCGAGAGATCAAATCTTCCGTTGAACTTGAGAAAGTGGCTGAATCTGCTTCATGGCTCGCTTGGTTCCACACCAAAGGCAACCTCCGGAGGTTCTTCGTCATCATCATCCTCGGAACGGCAACGCAATGGGTTGGCAACGGCGTCGCGCAATACTACCTGGTTCCTGTGCTCAAGACTGTGGGCGTCACCAAGCCCGCGCAGACCACAGGCGTCAACGGAGGACTTGCGATTTGGAATTGGTTCATCTCTATGAGTGGGGCCAGTCTAGTGGAGAGATTCGGACGAAGACCCTTGTTTTTGACATCGATCATTGGTATGTTCTTCTCGTTCGTCATGATCCTCGGTCTTGCAGGTGGTTACAACACCACCCACCATTCCACAACGGGTATCGCAATGATACCGTTCATCTTTATTTTCATGGGCTTCTACTCCCTCGCCCTGACCCCTCTTCCGATGCTCTACGTCCCTGAGATCTGCCCGCTCGCCCTCCGCGCCAAAGCCGCGGCATTGCTATTGCTAGCCCAAAACTGCGCACAAACCTTCAACCAATTCGTCAACCCGGTCGCCCTCAGCACCATCAGCTGGAGATACTATGCAGTCTACGTTGCGGTCGACGCGATCTACATCGCCCTCTTCTGGTTCATGATACGCGAGACCAAGGGTCTTACCACAGAAGAAGCTGCTGTCGTGTATGATCCCGATGATGTCAAGGAGGCCAATAAGGAGGCCGAGAAGAGGATGTACCAGGATGCTATAAAGGTGGTTCATGTGGAACATATGGAGAAGGAGGAGGATTTTAAGGAGGAGTTTAAGGTATAGACCATTTTCAGGTGTGTCGTATTGGTATTCATAGTGTCAGAGGACCTTAAGCGTTGTAGTACTTCCATGTTATGCACAGGATAGGTTAGAGGACCGCTAGGCCGATAGAGAGACTCGATAGCTAATAGAGTGATGGCGGTATAGTACCGAGGGCTGACTTGCAACAAGTAATCACGCTCACAATTATTATTTACATAAGCTAGTCCAGTCAGCGAAGGCCGCTCATGATTCGCAAATGTTCGATGAACAGACCTCGGGGTAATTACAAGGTTAATATAACCATGACACCCTATGCATCTAATTAACTACAAGAGTGACTGTAGACTAGACACAAGCCGACGCTGTTGATGCATACAGAGGTATATCTCACAGGATGATACTACAGAATCAAGCCTCGTGGCTTGGTGAGGCGTCTTGGGCGCCACTGAAGAGAAGGACCGCGGAAAGCTTGAAACGGCAATGCAAACAAAGGAGGAAAGGGGGGCGTGCGAGCAGAGTAAAAAGGTCCAGGTAAATTAGAGGTGCTTATTGATCGGTAGAATATAGGAGAGATGTCATACATATCAAATACCGACTTAACCGCAATAAAGCCCGCTTTTCATCACTCAAAACCATCTTCGGCTTATGCATCTCTGCCCCAGTACTGTCCTTCTCAGTTAGAGTGAGTACACAAAGTCCGGGTTCTTCAAGTCCGTCAGATCCTGCAAGCATCTCTCACAATCAGCTACCGGAGGATAAATTCACCGAAAGAAGACAGCTGCACACACCTCAAAAGCATGCAAATTTTCGATAAATTCCTCCCCTTCAGCAGCGCGGCGCGCCTCCGTCGCTGCCAGCGTCTTCTTGTTGCGCCGCCAGAGGAGAGCGCGTGTGAGCAGAGCGGTGATTATGAAGCAGCCGTCTGTAGCAGGTATCAGCTTTACCTATGAGAAAGGAAAAAAAAGGAAAGACGGGGACTTACACAACGCGAGGTGGATGTGCAGACTGTGCAAGTACCGAGGTGCCCATTTAGACTGGAAGATCTGCGGGGCAATGGCGTTACCGCTCGACCACCCGATGACTATGGGAGGTAGTTAGCGATGCGCATGGTTGAGGGGACTGAGGGGGAAAGGGGCTGTACGTACATGTGACGGCGTAGGTGATACTCTTCTTCGTCTGGCCCGCCGAGTTACGCGAGAGCAACATCAACACCGCGGGATAGCACTACTCCTCATCAGCTGCTGTTGTTTCTCTCAGTTTGATGGGTCGAGGAGACTCACCGCCCCGAAAAGTTGCATGATATAGAAAGCAGCCACAAGCCCGCCCTTGGTCTTGTCGCCCTGCTCGACAGTGAGGAGCACAATGGTACCGGCGATGTTGGGGATGGCGAAGCCGACCATGCAGAGACAGGTTTCGTTGGTCTTCTTGATGAACCAGCTGTGAGAATCGGGATCAACCGTTATACCAACGGAAAGCGAGGGCAAAGGCGGTAACATACCCAATGAGAAGGAAGCTGATGATGCCCATGACACCAAGGGGGATGCTGATCAGTTGGGTGTTGAGTGTCTACCCACCGCCGTCAGTATAATCAGTACAATCCTTGGGCTCCACGGCCACCCCCATAGGAACTCACCGAGAATCCAAAAGCATTAGTGATCAACAGCCCCGAAAATGTGTTGATCCCTCCTACCACCAGACAGTTAAAGAAACACAGGAAGAATAGACAATACGTGAAGGGGTCGGTAAACGCCTCAAGTGCCTGTTCCGAGTTCCAATGCTTCTGCTTGAGACCTTGGTTGTTGGAACGTACGCGCTCAACTAGGAGTTTCTTCTCATGCTCGGAGGCCCAGCGTGCTTTGGTGGGCGAGTCGGGGAGGAAGATGTAGATGAGGGCTATAGGGGTGAGGGTTGGGGGTGGGATTAGAATAAAGGGACGAAGGAGGAGATGAGAGATCAGTGGACGGGGGCTTACTAGCGGAAATTAGGCTAATGAGCGCGATGGTGATGTGCAGCCACTGCCAGCTGTGCAGCACTCCGTCTTTGATGTGGTAGAAGCCGTACTGCAATGTCGGGATTAGCCGAGTAGCGAGACATCTTACCCGGAATATCAGCTCACAGCGAGAAGGTTGCTGACTGCCACGCTGGTACCTAGCATAGACTGCCAGACGGAGGTGACAAAGGGTTGTTCTTCCACGCGGTACCATTGGACCATCACTATATGTTGGGTCAGCTACACCTAGCAGGCAAGAAAAGAACCAATTCACAAGCGACAAGGGTAGGCCCAATGAGCGACTCGAAGAAACCGAGGAGAAAACGGATGGCGAGCACGGGCGGCATGGAGAGGGAGAAACCGAGACCGAAAAGGAGCTGGGAAAGCGTCAATCCTGAGCCCCTAAATAGCGTCACTCCAATTCATAGTCGCCACTCACCCCACTCCAGACGACGATACCACCAACCAAGAGCTGACGTAGAGGAAGTCGTCGCACACATTGATTAGCCTAGAGGCGTGCGTCTGCGTCAGCTAGAGCCCATTGTCATAGAAGGGCAACAGCGTACTAAAGGCTCGCCCGAGATGATACCACACCAAAGAAGAGTACCTGTCAAGCTGTAGTCCTGCCCAACGGCGCCGACGTCGTCGATCCAGCCCATAATGGAGGCAGAGGTCAGCGTTCCCTGTCCGGGCACTTTGTTAGCTATACCCGACCTGGAAATCAAATCGCGGAGGACACTCACTTTGTCAAGGGCCTGACACAAGTATCCAATACAGATCAGTGGAAGGATGCTAGCAGACTTGGTCAGCTACAGCTCGCAACCAGTATTTTAAGGGACGGCACCACAGACCTACCGACGATGGATTTTGCGCCTCATTCGAATGTTTTCTGCCTCGGTAATGATGAGGGTAGGGTCAATATACCCCGCCGCCTCTTGATCGTTCACCACGACATCGGGGACCGGCCTGGGCTTATCCAGGTGTTGGACTTCGTACTTGTCGTCTGCCGTCTCCGGGAGGTTGTGCGCCGACTCAATATCCGAGAGGGTGCTGTTCATTTTATCTGATGCTCGGTGTAAGAGAGGAAAGTGGGGATTGTGGGGCCGCCATGGAGATGTTTGCGGGGCTCTTTATATCTGTGCGTTCGTCCAGAACATAGTATGGTACAGAGCTTGGAGTTAGCCTCCATATCTGGATCACTGTCTGCCTGAGTGATCGAGGATATGGATGTAGAAAATCAGGGTGAGGATATGGAGATGGATATAGCGCAAGATGGGGGGAGGTGGTAACTCCGTAACTCCTTTTACCGGTTTCCGGATGAGGATCTCGGATCGAAGACGGCCCGGTCAACCTTGACCTGTTCAGAACATCAACTGTGGCACTTTGGACGTGTGTCATGAAGGTGCAACGACGACGATTCTTTGATCAAAGGACTGAGAATAGTCGCTGTTTGCAGATCAGCCAGCAACCTCATTGCAGGTAACTCCAGTTGGCGCAGAGGTGTAGATCATCGCTTCATCCAGCTCTCGTAGCGTATAATGGCAATCCGTAAAAAATATCAGACAGACGTAATGCATCCTCAAACATCATAACTTTACGACGACCATCTCATGCATCATCATCCCCAGCTCTAGTTTGCCTCTAGACGCAGCTTCAGTAGCTCGTTTCCGTACTGCATAAAGTAAAAGTCCGCATCTGCAGTGTAGTTCCAACGCATCAGCTTGTGCCACTCGGCCAACCGTGTATTCTTGGAGCTACTCACATACAAGTCCATGGTCGACGAGCCTCTTTGTGGCGAGTTCGTTTCCATTAATCGTCGAATGCTGCGTCATCCATTCGTCAGCTCCTTCGTCAGCTCCAGCGGCAGCTAGCTACCGGCGCAGCTCACCTGCAAGATCGTCTCCCACCCGCCGTCCCCCCAGACCACTCCGTCCCCTTCCAGCGTCGCCTTCCCTGTTCGGCACTCCCGCATCAGGTCGTCGACGAGCTTGAACGACTTGGCGAGGTATTGTTCCGCCGCGCGCGGATTGGTGGGTCGGAGTAAGCGGTAGAGCATGAGCAGGCCGCAGGCGGTGACGGCGCTGGCGGAGGCGTCGTATGGGCAGGGCTTGGGGGCATCAAAATCCCTAATGGGCGCGTTGCAGCTTGTCAGCGTTCGTCTCTCGCGTTGACCTGAAGAGCAGCGGGAAGCTGAGCTTACCACCATGGGACGCCGGACTCGGGGAGAAGCTCGAAGAATCTGTCGGCAAGCTTGCATGCAGTTTCGAGAAAGTCTTTGCGGTCGGTGCGAAGAGCTGCGGGATTGTCAGAGTGCGACCGGCAGCGCATGTGCTGTGAGCTGGACATACCGCACTGGGCGTACCCGTAAATAGCCCACGATTGGCCGCGCGACCACGTCGACGCATCCGCGTAACCTATAAACCCTCTTAGCTTAATGTACCTTCGCACCAGGATTCGCAACAGCTACTCACCTTGATGCGTCATGCACTTCTTAACGCTCCCATCTTGATTAAAGTCAACAACGTGGTACGTCGAATAGTCAGGCCGGACATGGCTGTTGAGCGACTTTTCGGCTTGCTGCGTCGCGATGTGTGCGTACTTGGGGTCGCCAGTGAGCTCGGTGGCTTCGTACAGCATGTCCAGATTCATCTGCAGCACGTCAGCTGGCCACGCCGATCCGATAGGGGGGGCGGGAGGACTCACGAGGTTGTCGATGATAACGAGGTAATGCTCGTCCAGGTTGTCTTCCCTCCAAAGGTCGGGCATATGGGTTTTGCGCATCGCCGTCCAACTCCGGATGCAACCGACCTATGTATGATGCAAAAAGTCAGCTCAAGCTTGGGGGCGAGGGGCAGTGTAGATTGCTAAGCTGACCTCGGGGGTATAGAGCTCGACCAGTGAGTCCGCTGCATCGATAAGCACTCGCTTCGCCTCCTCATCCCCCGTCAACGCGAAATCCCTACAGGTACGCCTCCCGTCAGCTCTTCTCCGAGACAGCACAGGAAACGCCCACTAACTTGCCATAGCACAACTGGAATCTGAAACCCTGATCATGATTGATCGCCTCCTTGGCCAGAAACTTGAAGGACTCCTGATATCTCCTCGCGAGTCGCAGGATTTCCTTGTCGGAGTAGCTCGGCTCGACAGCCTCGGGGAGGAGGCGGCGGCGCTCCTCGAGGAGCCAGAGGAGGCCGGGAAAGAAGCCTTGGGTCCAGGAGGTTGCCACTGGGAGAACAGGGGTGTCTTAGGGGTTATAGAGGTTGCATTTTTCGTTGTTTAATTTATTGGGTTGTCGTGTGTGTTA